>NC_051186.1:135100502-135400502 GCF_013339695.2 Rhipicephalus sanguineus
ACAAAAGAAGCCTATTTTCCGCAGTTACATCACATTTCCGGTCTGACGAAGGTGGAAGTATGCTCAGAAGCATTGCAAACACCTTTATGCTGACATTGCACAAGTCTTGCAATGCATTTGCAGATTTAGTGACACTGTCATAGCCAGAGAAGCAGCTGGTTCTGTGATCAGGGCCACTATGCCTGCTGCTGACCTCCGGTTTATGTTGCACACTGCTGTCGCATGTCTCAAGGTGCGTCACTTGAGTTGATGCCTCCGACTCATTGATGAAGCACATGAACACTGAAAAGTTCTTGCTTGACGTGCTTGCATCTTCAGTTTGTGTTTCCTGCATAAATTTGCAGTAAGAAAGAATAAATACATACATACTGGGTTACAGTCTCAACCTCTTTCAGTCATAACACAGAAATTTATCAATGGTAAATAAATATTTCAAACTAGCCCTTCCAGGAAAATGCTGTCACTTATTGTGCGTCAAGTGCTGCACTGAAAAATGAGAACAGAACGCTACTAACTTTGCTCCCTATGCTACACGGAGGCATAGCTAAATATGGTATAATAGCAAAGAACAAACATATTTTGCTGTACGAGATTGTAGGAATTGAACTTCAGTTTTCGAAATTTTAAGAACCTTACCACAGATTTTACTGCAGTGCGAAGCTCAGCAGCAACGGTGGACAGTAGATCCAAGCCCTCTGTTGAGCTCCGCTCGTACAAAAGGTCTGTACCTATGGCTCCTGCTGTCTCCGTTGTGTGGGGAGAAGGAGATCCATGGAAAGCTGCTGGTGCAGGAGTAGCAGGTGATGTGACAGCAACAGGTGATGAAAGGGCAGCAGAAGGAGCAGATGAGCTGGAGTGTCGCTGCTTCCACCTGCACATTTAACAGAAGCTTTAATGCCACTGCTTCTTCTAAGCACACATGACTTTTGTTTTGGCCACATCTACACGCTTGCATTCATATTTGTTGGGAGAGACTGACCGCTTTATGGTGAAACTAAATGGGAAAAAAACGTAATGTACTCAAGCGTCCCTGCTTTTCATGCAAACCAAAGCCCAAGTAGCACATCAGAGAGAAGCTTACCTATTAAATCTAGCCAGCTGAGCAGTTGCTGAAGTAGACCGCTTCTTGTACACGATCGGGAATATTGTAGGCACATAACCTGGGTGGCTTTCAATTGTGCTTTTCTCGCCATTCACAAAATGTTTGGAGCACACCCTAGAATCCCGATTAGGCTGCCAGCTTGAGGAGTCCCCAAAACTGAAATGAATAAAACAAGAGTAAACCTGCTGCAGCAGGTGTAGCAGTGTCAATCAATGAAAGTGTCATGAATAAAACAGTAGGGAAACACACTGCACATTAAAATTATTTTTGTTAAACTATTACTAAGCTCACACACTTCTTAGTTTTCTCTCCTGCTTGAGTGCCGCAAGAATTTTTCGCCATTTTCAATGTAGAGCAATGCACTAATACAATAGTTGGGGATACATAGCAAAATGAATAGTGCAAAGTAGTCAGCGGACAAGAAACACGCATGAAAGCGCAGGTCCCTTGCCGTTTCTTGCCCGCCGCCAACCACGACAACGCCGCGTAAAGCATGCAGCATCGAAACAAAATAAAGCGCGAACAAAACGGCGGACGGTTTCCAGTGAACATGCAATTTCTCATTCCTTGCGATGAACACGTCTAAGTGTAGTGCGATCGTCATTATCAAAAAATAGATGCCGCAAGACGGCAACACAGTGCGTCGCAAGCTAGCGCAGAAATCGTGTTTCGTCAGGACGACGTCCTCAATTTTAATTCGAAAATATCAACCTACAAAACGCGAAACACTTACCAAACAATAAGCTCACATTAAGCAACCGCCCCGTGTAAACTACACGCACAATGACGAAAAATCTGTTACCCGATTGCTCCTAACTAAAGACTGAACCTCGTCCTTGGCTGGTTTTGTAATGTCCAACGATTTCCATTTACAAAGAGGAATTCACTCACTTGACTCGTCGCACGGCGATAATCCACTTTTGCCTTCGTGACTTCTCCCAAGGCTTCGACGGGAAGCTGTACAGCCTCACGCCTGGCGTCCCTTCGCGACTGTGGCAGTCTTTGACAGAGCAGTACCTGCGTCCACTTTTCTTCTTTACATGGGTACGGCCGCAAGGTTCTGATGATGCCATCGGAGCTTCAACTACAGGAACGGGCACAAATCTTTCAGACTCGAAGGTCAAACGCTCAAAAAGCCCACGCCAGATACACGCTAAACATGTGCAGCGAAGACTGGCCTGCGCACGCGAGCGCCTTCAAGCTTACTGCTTGGGCCGCCAGATGGCGCGACCTGTTCGTCAAACTGCATTGCAGGGTGCCTATGGTGGCTACCATAGCACCATAGCGCGACAGGGCTACATGGGATCATACACACCCGGCGAGCACCGACGCGCCGTCCGCCAGCAACGTCAACAACATAGAGTTACTGTAAAGGTAGCATATACAGTAACTCTAAACAACACAAACCTCGCGCGCCACAGCAAACAACGAGCAGCTGAGCAAAGCTCTCCTAGGGATAAAAAGAGCATTGCACGTGTTCCTAGGTAGTACCCAGACATAGGGAGATCTTCAAGAAGCAAACGGGGAAAATATCCCCAGATCCAAGTTACCCGGATGGAGTCTGTGAGAAAAGAAACGCTCGTGTGGCCTCGTCGCTTTTGCCACATTTTGTCTCGTACGCCCAGGGCGACCCAACGCCGGCCTCTATTCAAAAGAGCTAGCTACTAGCCTTACTTCGTTTAACAATACAATTTGTTGGTATCGCATTCATTGCTTCGCCCTTAAGCGAAACTGAGTTTTTTTACCCGTCAGCTCTTGACCACCGAATGCAAGGGGCGGACGTGTAACATGGGGTAGCCGCTTCACTGTGGGCCGTCAGCGACGGGCCCGCTACTGACAGCTGCGTATATGCGGCTGCTCCGACCAGGATATATGCTTTTATTAATGAGATGACATTTTCAAAAAGCAAGCAACAAATTCGAATTGGAACCCTAGCACGTGAGCTCGAAAGGGCAGGGCCTTTTAGGGGCTATTTAGCGCAGAGTGATTAAACTCAGATGTGCTGGTATAAGCAATTACGAAAAAGCTCTTCCGAATGAAGATCCATGGATAAAGTATATCTGAGGAAAAGTGTGAACGCGTTTCCACCGTTCGCGTGCTCTTCCATAAACGCGAAGCAAGGAAAATTCGATATTGTTCCATATATATACTGCTAGCGATCCCAGATTTCATTCCGCGATGTCCGGAAACAGAAGTGACAGACATTTTAGCAGCACACATGTAGTTATTACTGAACATTGCTTTCCTTACGTGCCGTGCGACGCTTGAAACGAGCTATCAGCAGCATTTCTAGAACAGACGACGTCCGCCGATGAATCGTCGTCGCACTTTCTCGCTACCGAGAGGCCTAGACGTCACGAGCCTCTGCGGAGAGCGCGTTTTGCTGTCGAGCCGACTTGCAGAACAGAAGCTGCGTCGGCACCGTGCATGGCATTGTGGCTTATTCGGGACGCACGCGCGAGCACTATTTATTCAGCGGAATAATCCTTGGTCCATGGTTGCGACTTTGGCAGCCCAAGATCAAGCTGCACATGTTCTGACGCGCCGGCCATGCGATTGCCGGTGATAGACGCCCCCAAATCCGAGACTTTGGCGCAGTTTGGCGCAATTTTCGTCGATCTTATCAGGATGGCGCAGTAAATACAATTTGGCGCACTTTGGCACAGTTGGCGCAGGAGTGGAATCACTGCATTATCTTGAAGGTGTTTGCTGTTACTTTAGCTGACGATGATGATGATGGCATATGGCTGGCCTCTGGGTTATGGAAGGGCCGCTTTACACTACCCACTTGTTATGCAATCCACATGGTGTGACGCCTGGGCAATTCTCCCATTCTTCCATGCAATATTACATCTGTGAAAGTGACTCCACACCCTACATGACGCCTGTTAAGGGTCTTTTTCCGAGGAAGTTTCAAGCACTGGCGTGGCTCAGTAATAGTGTTGATAGCTGGATGCAATTCCTGCTCGATGCATGATTTTTTTTTTACACTGTGCACGATAGCTACAAGGGACACAGTCGGTAGACAACATCGCCACCAAATCGGCTGCTGTTGCCAGCTCATAGCACCAGCTTATAGCTTACGCTGTAAGAAAAAAGAAGCAGGGACACATGGGTCACTTCACAATGCACATACAGTGTACGCACCTTCTCGAGAAGCCAGCGGCCACAGCTGAACATGCTCATCAGGCCAAACATAGCCGCAATAATGACAAGCCCCACGCCGCTGAAGAAGCCTGGCACCCGCAGATATGTTTGGATTTGCACCTGCACAGATAATACATTTCTGCAGCAGCACAAAGCTCAAGAGCAACACCTTCTAAGCTGACTTTAGTTAGGTATAGGGCAAAACTCAGGTCAGCTAGCATAGTAAGATTTTTCTAGAACCAGTAGTTAGATGAAACAATGCTGCTTGTTCTGTATTAGGCGTGAAACATATCTGAAACAAGCAAATGTATGCACGCCTCGCACTTCCATATTTTGATAAATACAGTAGAGAGATGTACATCATTTTGCAAATTTACGTAGGCAGGCAGTTTATGCAGAGTTGATATCACGTTCATGTTTCGCAAAGTACTTTTGCAAAAATACTCAAGTAACAGAGAACTTCCATTTTATTTGGAGCGGGACTGACAATGACACCTGTTGCTAACACTTTGTAGTAAGCATACTAGAGAATAAAAATATCTTCATAGAGGCAGACCAAGACTGCTTTTACAGATCCATATCGGATATTGAATAGCTTATTTCATAAAAAATAGGATGGAGACAACAGTGATTGCCAACGTGAATCAAATTCAGTGTTTTTTTTTTTATGTACCGCGACGAAGTGCTCGCTCCATGCACAATGTTGAAATGTCTGGAGTCAAATGTGGCCATTCCTAAAGGTGATACATAACGCACCCAGCCGCAAGACGAACATGGTACGAAAATCACATTTCACGTGCAGGTCGTGTTGTATGTCGTGTGCAAGCTAGATGTACCAATGTAAACACAGAGTTCTTTCATTTTCAATGTAAAAGTAAGTTGAACAAATGTTAACATTGCAGAAAATAGCTGCTAGATTAGGTAGACGTACAGTGCCACATTCCGAAATGTACAAAAGTGGGTTAAACGGTTAACGCTATACAGTGAACAGCTACTGGCTACAGCTCAAACAATTCCATCGGGAAACTGAGTAACGAGAAACAAAAATTGTCACAGGACACCGGGTATTTAGATTTGGTTCCCACATACCATAATACAATAAACCGCCCTTAATACAACAGCCGTTAATGTGAATTGTGGTTCACTTGAACACAATAGTGCTGTCCAAATTGTTTTATGGTGGGACACTAATTAATTCGGACGGATTCAGTCAAGTTGAACTCTGTCTAGATTGGATCGCAGCGACAAACAGCAGCGGTTTTTTTCGCGATTCAATTAATTTGTACTCCGCAAAATCAAAGGAATTCTGATACTTCGAGGTCAGGTCGTGGCACTGAACTGCGACCATCTGCACCCTCGAATTCAAAAATGGCAGCAGATAGGGTGCTTGCTCAGCGGGACAGTTTGTTTGCTCCGCTTTCTCTTGCCCTTTCAGGCTTTGTTTGGGCGCTGTGTTGGCGTGGGCTGTAACATACTTTTGATCGCAAGCAACATTATAAGGGCAATAGAGCCCAGCTGGCTTCTTGCACAATTTGGTTTGGTTAGCCAACGTTTCATTGGAGACCCACGAGGGAGCACCCAAGTCGCTTTGCGTATTCTCCGTAGTGTAAAAACCACGCTCTCTCCACTAGCGGGCAACCTGCACATGCGAAGGCCGGTCTCTCTCAGACTCTGATCAGTTATGGCAGCACACATCGAAAACGACGACAACACGGACACACAAATACACAAGTGCCTTTGTCAGCGTGTTCGTTTCACCCTTCTTTTTTGATGCGTGCTGCCACAATGCATCATGAACCACCAGTACGTTTTATTAAGCAAGTTCCCTCCGCTGCTTTTCGCTGCAGGAGGTTGGGTGGAGAGCCTTTCTGAGATAACCGCAGTGCTTACGCTCAGTGCTCATTGGTGTTATGATACAGGACTTCCCTGCACCATTCACAGACTGCGCCACCATCCCTATCAAGAGCAAAAGCAGGGTTACTATTCTGGGCACTGCCTAATTCTGCCATATTCCGCGCGATTATCACGCAAGGAGACACGTGGCAGAGTGCAGTGTTTGCGACTTGTGCTACAACATTCCTCATAATGAATGAAGGTCTATCGCAAAGGACAACGAGGAGGTTGTTTTTAACACGAAAGTGTTTTATGCCGGGGCCCACCAAGACCTCACTGACGTATTTCCGTCACGGATATGACGTAAAATGTACACTAACAGAAGACAAAGAAAAAAACAAGAAGAAAAGTTCCGTCATCGGGAATCGAACCCACGGCCCCGCGCTCCGCAGCGCGCAGCGGGAAAGATACAGATGCTGTTTATTTCATATTGTACATACTGATAAACACTTATCGGACCTGTAGCCAAAGGCTAGTTGTACGTCCGAAAAAAACGAATATATAGGAAATCCTAACACAGCATGGAACAGAAAGAAAAAACGGCAGTTGTAACATTTGCAATGCACAAAAAATGTCATTGTTGATTAAACAAATCAATAGTAAGTAAAAGAACCAATAACTAACATTTATTGCAGTCCCAAACAATAAGGTAGGGGCTACGTACAGGTACGTTGAAAAGGTACTGTGACATATACAAAAAAAATAAGAAGTGCATATCTATCAAATTTATCAAAGGACTTGGCCACAAAGCCTACGTTGTTCAGCATACTAAAGGCAGGCTTAATAGAACTTTTTGTTGGGCTAGTTGGTACATGCTTACTGAAAAACAAAAAGACGCATACCATCAAGGAAAAAAGTAAGGACAGGACAGAAAGGGCGTCACTCGCAACTAACTTTATTCCCAGAACATCAGCGTCATATATAACCACAGCGACCCTGCGCGCGCACATCGCCTCACAAGCTCGTCAAAAAACACGTGATAACAAGATCAACTAATCAAAAAAATGAATCGATGAAACTAAATTCACCCCCACGCAGAGCAACAGATGTGTCACTAACACAGCATTCTTTCTTCTTTCTAATATAGTATGCTTCCATAATTTCACGCGCTAAGACATTGTTACTCTTTCCAAGAACGGAAACACTGGCAAACCGAGGCTCACACTTGCAGGAACCACAATGCACAGGCAAATGTGCTGAAAGTTTATTTTTCACCGAAAGTTCGTGCTCCCTCATCCTGTCGTTTATGCACCGGCCTGTTTGGCCGATATATACGCTACCGCAACTAAGCGGGATCTCGTACACCACGCCAACCGAGCAGGCGACAAAGGGCCTTGCGTGCCTCTTCCCACACGGGGAGGGCCTCGGTGCAGAAGAAATTCGTGGGCACAGGCTAGCCAACTTGCGAGGCGCCGAGAACACCCTTTCGCCCTTTCTGTCCTGTCCTTACTTTTTTCCTTGATGGTACGCGTCTTTTTGTTTTTCAGTAAAGGCAGGCTATTTATATATACCATGTACCGCTGGCGGTACGTGGAGCTCAGAGGCACTTGTTTTCATATCACCAGCAAGATGGCGCGAAGGGCATGAAGGGTGCGCTTTAAAGGCCGTCGGCCCGCTCATTGCAATGCGCGTGCGCCCCCACCTGCACTTTGCCCTACAGGGCGTGGTCACCCATGCGTGCACGCTTATCTCGTGATGTTTGTACGTTTTGTGCTTTCACCGCAAGTTTACGTTGAAGTTACAGAGTGCAAGAACGTCACTTCGCACGCTGCAGTGGCCGCATTTGCTAAAGGAGCGTGCTGCTCAAACACAAAAAAGTAATAACTGTGACAGTTGTTCGTTCGCGCTTGTCCTGTGTGTGTTCTTTTCGCGCGTCCTTTCTGTTTGAGAAGCATGCTGCAAGTTCCGAGCTGCTTGCCATTCTGACATTTCAATTTGTCGCTATTGCATTCATTGCTTCACCCTTGCGGCGAAACAATGCACAATAAACAAGGCGTGGTCGCCTGCGCGCGCGGTTATCTCGTGACGGGGTGGTTTGTATGTCTTCTGCTTTCACCGCGATGTTCGCGCTGAAGTTACAGAGCGAACGAAGGTCACTTCGCTGGTTGCAGCGGCTGCGTTTGCGAAAGGAGCGTGCTGTTCAAACGGAAAGAAGTAACAACTGCGACAGTTGTTAGTTCGCACTAGTCCTGTGTATAACTGTGCGTTCGTTTTGTGCGTCATTCTTTATGTTTGAGCAGCGCGTTTTTGACACTTGATAGTTCGCGCTCGTCCTGTGTGTGTTCTTTTTGTGCGTCTTTTGTGCTTGAGCGAAGCGCTGGAAAGTTTGAGCTGCTTTCCGTCCTTCGTGTTGCATTCCAATTTGTTGCCATCGCATTCATTGCTTCGCCTTTGCAGCGAAAGTGTGACTTTTTTTCTTGAGTTTCTTTCATTTTCCTTAATGGGGTACTGACGTAAAATGTCAAGCTCGAGATGTTTCTTTCATTTGATCGCTCGGTATGCATAAGTCTTCTTGGCCAAATTTGAATGCAGTGTAGCGTTTGAAACGAGCTACTAGCAGCGTTTCTGGAACAGACGACGTCAGCCGATGAATTGTCGCCACCGATTGGCTTAGAAGTCACGAGCCTATGCTGAGTGTGTCGAGCCAACTTCCACATCAGTGCTAAAAGTCTGGCTCCATGAAATGTGGGGTCTCTAGTTATTGAAGCAAAGATGGACAGAGAAATAAACAAGGAGAAAGAAGAAGACGGCTGTTAGATCATTTTACGCATACAAACGGTCAACCTAAACTGTAAAGGTGTTTTTCCTTTTGCTCAATTTATGACAAAGACCTGTAACAAACGTTCTCCAAGCTATGCCATGGTGCTCGGCGGTATCTGACATAAAAAAGCTCAAAGTAAAACAAAGCGTTGGCGCTTCTAACGTAAGTAGCATTATTCGCGAAACCGTTATTTTAAAGTAATTACGACATCAAGGCCAAAGGTAGCTTTTCTGAACAGTCCCGACGCTCTGGTGTGACACAGGCTTGCGCAGGATGATTCAAGTGCGAGGGCGCATGTGCAGGGGCCCCAAATGTTTTCCGATGGTGGCCTCGCAGGCCACCTCAGCGCCAATGTCAGTAGCGCAAGACACACCAGACAGAAAGCCCTCCACATCGAATAACGCCGAACATTGGTCCGTGGTGCACATGGCAGCCTGCACATTTTGCAAACACAGCTCTACATTCTAGCAAGGGATGCCTGACATGCCTCGTCAATATAAGCACCGTGCATGGTGTCGTGGCTTAATCGGCACGCACGCGCGAGCAACGTATCTAAAATAGTTGAAGCTGTTGTATGGCTGCATGCAGTCTAGTATCGATAAACATTGCGTGCAAGCGCAGTTTCGCTTGTGCTATAATCCGTGGTCCGTGGCTGGGATTTAGGTGGCCTCAAGATCAAGCTGCATGTGTCTTGACTCACCGGCGATGATATTGCCGGTGATAGACACCGTCAAACTTAACATTTTGGTGCACTTTGGCGCAATTTACATCGATTTTAACAGGATGGCACAGTAAATCTAATTTGCAGCACTTTGGCGCAGTTGGCGCAGGAGTGGAATCACAGACGGGACCGGAACAGATGTCCGAATTAACCGAATTATCGAAAGTGTAAAGAAAGCAATGAAAAAATGCATGTTACACCAATGCATTCTCATATTTTTGATACATATGTAAATCGGCTACTTATATTGCGCAAGATCAGTGTAAAAGGCGCAATTTTCATCATTTGCAACTTCGCTCACAATGTGACCACGGCTCACAACCCCCGTGCCCTAAGCCGAAACGTGCTCTGAATGCATTCCATATTACGTACCGCCCAGTGGCATAGCCAGGGGAGGGCTAACCGGGCTACAGCCCCCCTCTTCCCGAAATTTTTTCGTACTGTCATGTACCGCCGACCAAAACAGCCACCTGCGCCGCAAGTCATCCTGGATTTTTTCTAGAATTCCTTTTGACAGTCGAAAAGACACTTGGGTGCGAACATTAGTGATTTGGGCTGGCTGTCCTCACTACGCTCATGGCGGCCCTGTAACAGGCTGTGCAGTGCATGGCCGTCAGAAATACTCTGCATGTGCCATGGATTGCCATTTTACGATGCAGCGACAAGCTGATTAACGTGCTTGCATTTTAGATCTGATGCGGAATAGATTTGAACCGTTTGAGCTAACCCATGAATTATCTGAGAATTGCGAAATTAGGTTCCTTGATGTCAAGTTATTCTTGAATGATGATCGTTCTTGTTAGATGTATCAACCGCGTGGGAATAAGACAATTCTGCCGTTTCATTCTGCACACCCTAAACTAATTGAGCCAGGTATTATAAAATCCTGCTTTACGAATGCTTTGCGCAAGTCTTGTGAACACAAAATGTTGGAAAGTTTTCAGGAGAAATCTGTAAGGCTGACCTCGGCCGGTTACCCTGACCATGTACAAGTTTCTGTTGCCGAAAGGTTGCGTGATCTTCAGTCAAGTGGCAACACTAACGCAGGCCAACCTGCCAGAGAGAGACAGAATTTCGCTGTAATTCCATACATGCATATGATAGCACACAATCTGAAAAAAGTAGCGCAGCGAGTGGATGTGAAAGTGCTTTTTTCGGACCCACAGCAATTGAGCAGCAATTGAGCAGGGCGTGTACTACAAACTATGCAAATAAATTTAGAGATTGTCTTCGTAACGTAGTTTATCAGCAGCCCTTGTCATGTGGAAAATATTACATTGGTCAGACAGGTCGTTCTTTAAATGAAAGGTTGAAAGAGCATCTGTACAATGTTGATCAGTCAAAGCAAGGGTGGCTGTCCACTCACTGAAGCACATGTGGGTGTAGACCAAGATATTCAGATTGTAGCATTGTCGCCAAATGCAGAGATCGCATCACACGCGAAATCGTCGAGGCAGGCACAATTTTTTCTTTAAGATGACTGTGTAAATACCCCCTCTGTCGCTCTCACTGATAGGGAAAAGATGTATTTAGGTTTGTCCACGTGATGAATTATAACATCATTGTGTTCCGCGCATGGCTGTTGTAACAGTGTGTAACTGTATAAAAGCGAAGGCATGCCACAGAAATGAACTGTTGGAAGTTCAGCGCACTGTGTCCTCTCTTCTGTCCCCTCCTGTCAGTTGCACTGATTTGCACTCGTAATCTGATTAACAGGCTCAGCTCTCCCAAGCTGAGCCGTGCTACCGTGAATAAGTAACTATTGTTGACTAGCCGAACGCCCGGTATTAAGCTTTAGAGAGGGTATTGTGAATACACCGTTGCAGCGGGGACAGAGGGCCCAAAAAGGGGGTGGTTATCTTTTGAGAGCTGCCCAGGAACGTTTCGTTCTCTTGCCCCTGTCCGGACAACGGGGAGCCATATTCGCAGCGCGTTGCCTTTCAACACAGACTTCTTCCCGTCCTTTTTACCTAACATCCCTCACACACGGGTAAAAAGTACAGTAATTCACAGTAAGCCCATTTCGTTGCTTTGAAGGACCCTTTACAGAAAAGTTGCACCGATAACACACGGCACCACACTAAGTACCTTAGGTGGTTTGTGGCAGCTCCGCGATTAGCTACGGTTTCTCAGATGAGCGCTACAAAAGAAGAAAGTGAGAGAAAAGAAAAAAAGAGGCGCTGCTCGTGAAATCAGCAGGAGAGAAAACATTTTAAAAACCACACTGTTGCAGTTGCGACTTTTGTTGACGGCACCCACTGTGCAATGCACCACACTACAGTCGATCCCGGGTATATCGAACTCGGATATATCGAATTATTGGCTATATCGAACAGTTGAGAAATCCCCTTGAATTTCCCATGCAAAAGTATGGGGTTGGTGTGCACGTATATCGAACTCCCGCACAGCGAAGCATCCGCTATATCGAACGCTGCCCCGCGCCGAAGCCCAGAAAGTGCATTTTTCCTAACAACAATTGATCATTTTTCGGCGGCGTTCTTATAAGTTCCAATCCCTCGTCGCGCGCAGGTGACGAAAGTGCGCTGCTCTAGTTCGTTGCGCAACGCTTGTCAGTTCACCGGTATATTTGACGCGCGGTCCGCAGGTTTTAACGCATGGGCTAGTGTTTTTCAAAGAGGCTGATTCCCGAGGGCACCAAAATGAGAATTCGAAGTGACTTCGCAGTCTTGTTGTAATGTTTGCATTCCCTTCATTGTCTCATCGCGCACGATGGCATGCGGGCCCGCAAAGCATGGCCTTTGAGATCCGCAACCTCGTGACGTATTTTTAGTGTTTTCGGTTTTAAAACGCCGATCTCAGAGGCTATGCTTTTTTTCGCATTTCTCGCCAAAGTAGCGGCTGCCTTCTGCAAAGGCACAAGTGCCATCGGTATCGCTAACATGTCGACGTTGGAGAAATTAGTGTTAGGAGAAATGTTTCTTCGTGCAGCGGTGCAGCGTTGTCTCTTGCAGAATGTGTACTGTGTGTACTTCGCGCTTTGTTCTTGATAAATCGTCATTCGGAAGTCGAACTAAACATTGTCCCGCTCGTAGCGATAAAAATGATGACCGGCGCTTGAAACGACGTCAAGTAAAGCACCGCCGTGCAATGTTTCCTTACGGGCCTTGGTACCAGGTGACGACTTCGGGCGCGTCATGACCGCCGACTACGGCGTACGGTGCGTCAGTGAATTTTGCGACTTAGCGTTTCTGGGCGCCGTATCGGACGGGAGCACAGCGAGTGACTTCATCGGTGCAGATAACGACGTAGCTGTTTCTGACTGCATCGATGCCGAGATCATAACTGACGTTGCCGGTGCTGCGGAAATGGACCCGTGTGGTTTGAAGATGCCAGCCGCCGCTGCCACCGCCAAACCCTTTACTGCGCTACAGAGCTCGCATCAGCGTTCAGCGTCGATCACCGCTGTTGTGGCGGAAGGTGCTGAATTTACTTATTTGGAAAGCTTCAATAATATTGACGATGACTTGATGAATTCACGGCGCGCAAGAAGCAAGACAAGTTGACGGACTTTTTTCATGCGAAATAAAGTGCGCTAACTTGCAAAAGAAGTTCTCGCCTTGTTCTTTAGCATATGTGAGCGAATCGTAATGTTCGCGCTTTTTACGATTTCGAAAAACTGTGTCGAGGCCTGCAGTGCTTTTAAATACGCATATTTCGTATTTCGAATTATCGATATATCGAACTATTTCGCGATCCCCTTCGAGTTCGATATATCCGGGATTGACTGTATTTACAAAGCAAATGAGACTGCCGGAATACAACATGGCGGCGCTAGCGACTTCGTGCGGGTGTACAAAGAGTGACGTCACCACCTCGGCAGTGCATCTTCGGGGGTCATGCATATTTACAACATCACAGAGGGGATAAGGCGGCACCCATGGAGCCTTCGTTGAAAGGTTGCATTGTCGAGCTGTGCACGCTGTGTGCGAGAGCACCCTTTATGTTCGAAAAGTCGAATCGGGATCCGCTTTTTCCCGAAAAGGAACATTGCTTGGAGGGAGATACTCCGTTGTCTTAGCACATTAACGAGGGTGGCGATGCGGGCTTGTTGGTTGCTCATACTGGTACGAGGTGAGTGCACAAAAGGACACGGACAAAAGGAGAGATGCACACGCTACTAACAATAGTTTATTTCTTTCACCTTCCGACTGATACACCTGTTTTGCACACGACAGTCACGTGAACACATTTTCTAAAGACAACAAATCACCATTGATACCGAGGCGGGACTCGCCTCGAAGAGACAGATAATCAAGGTGCATCAGGCAACTCAAGGTCGGGCATTTAACACACCATGCGTAGAAAATGCGATTCCTTCGTGCTCAAGGACTTTGAGGGTTTGTTAACGCATGCATTGCCAAAAAGATAAATTTGTTCAGCTTCAATGATTATCCTAGTGATTTCAGACCAGTTCCTGATCACTACAATGGTTCCATGAAACTTTGCTTTGCATGCACAACTCTGGCAGTGTTGCACCAGAAAACAGTCCGGTGGCATCTTTCCTACTTAGTTATGAGCCGGACATTTAGGCAGCGGCTAGTATGCCTGATGTAAACGCGGTCACAGGATAGAGGAATGCAGTAAACAACGCATGTCTCACACTGAACAAAAGGTGCTTTTTTATGCTTTATTGGGCATCCCGACCGAGCTTTCTTATCCGGATTAGTTTCTTTTTTTTTTTTTTGCACAAATTACCGAGTTTACAAGGGGCTGAAAAGACAACACTGGTATTAACTCTGGCGGCTATTTTTTTAAGATTGTGTGATGCTTGATGGATATACGGGACAACCATCACGTTCCTATTCTCAAGGGTAGGGTGAACAACGGTGCTGGCTTCACAGAGCATAACTTTAGATCGCTTCAGCAAACTCTCCGCTACTGAAACCATGAGGTGTGAAGGGTACCCTGCTGACGTGCCCCCTGAAGCTTACATCAATCATGTGTGCACATGACTTGCTAAGGGCATTGTTGAGGCACATTTTACAATGCCCCCTTCTACAAGCTTAGAGTGGCTGGAGTTAAACGCCAATAGCGCTTTATTAGCCCTAGGCTCAAAACACCAGCAAATAAGATCATCTGCAAGGGTGAGTTTTACGTCCAGGAATCTAACGACACCACCTGCAGGCAACTCAACGGTCACAACCAAGGGACGAAGACAGTCACGTATCATGGATACAAAGTCGTTACACTGATCATTGAAATGTTCGGTCGTACATTTAAAAAACACCATAAAATCGTCGACGAACCTGAAAACTGTTACATTTCTATTCAGTGTGTTAAGTTGTGTGGACAACCGTCGGTCAATTTTAGCTAAAAATAGATCGCTTAAAATTTGCGCTAAGGAAGAGCCGATACATACTCCTGCTTTCTGTAGGAATGGAACTTCGTTCCTTTGAATGAACTCTTGTTTTGTCCGTGTCTTTTGTGTGCTCACCTCGTACCAGTATGCACATTAACGCCTTTCCGGAAGATGTTCCCTCACGTAAGGACTTTAGAGTGCCCTTGTGTCAGGGCTATAAAACGATGAAATGACCAAGTGCCATGCGGGCTGGGAACGAAAAAAAGTGCTCAGCTTCCATGAGAAAAACGCAAGTGCAGTTTGTATATGACATCTCTTTAGACGCAAAAATGTTCCAAAAGACGGGTGAATTCATGATTGCAAGAGGTTTACTCCAATTTAAGAAACAATTAACAAAATGTCACCGCAACGATCGCGTCTAGCCACATTCTGCATATCATATTTTATCAGTCCCTTTCTGAAGGCACCATACCTGAAGACTGGAAAGTAACCAAGGTAACTCCAATATTCAGATAAGGTGACCGTTCTAACCCATCTAATTATTGCCCTATTTCACTGACATGCATTGCCTACAAAAACCATGAGCACATTATTCATTACCATGTTGACCACCACCTCGATGATAACGGCTTTTTTTTCAAACCAACACGGCTTCCGACCTGGTCTGTCTTGCGAAACTCAGCTTTTCAAATTCATTACTGACCTCTAATTAAACTTAGATTCCCTGTTTCAAACTGACGTCATATACATAGATTTATATGAAGCCTTCGATCACGTCACTCATCAACGACTAATAAACAAACTCTTCTATCTTAACTTGGACCCTTTAACCCTGTCATGGATCATATGCTTCCTAGCAGATCGATCCCATTTCACTGATATTGCCGGTCTTCATTCCACCACAGCTTCCGTTAAATGTGGTGTTCCTCAAAAGGGTCAGTGCTCGGCCCCTTACTCTTTCTAATCTATGTAAACCATCTACCATTAGGAATTTCATCACCCATTCTATTATTCGCGGACGACTGTGATGCGAAAACGAGCAAGAACTGGTGTTTACTCTGGATGATGCAGACTAATGTTTGCAAATGCAAAGTCATGCACGTATCTCGCAAGCAGTCTAACTCGGAATACGCCTACCACTTAAACTCAAAAAACTTAGCATATGTTGACAGATACCAATACCTTGGCGTACTAATTTCTAACACTCTTACGTGGTCGGATCATATCACACACTTAGTAGCTGATGCATCTAAGACGCTTGGTTTCATCAGAAAAAGTTATTCCTATCCCCCCCCCCCCCCTATAGTCCGTAAAATAGCGTGTAACCTTCCTTCGTACGAAGCTTGAATAAGCGTCCTCCATTTGGAGCCCTCACCAAACCTACCTAATTTGCTGGAATCCGTTCAATATCAAGCAGCCCGGTTTATTACGTCTAACTATGATCTCTCATCAAGCATCACTAGTATCAAGGAGTCTTTACGCTTGCAGAATCTATCTGACAGGCATAAGCTTTCTCGACTCTGCTTGTTTCATAAACTGCATTACTCTTTTCCTAACTTACAAAACACTGATTCCTCCCACCCGCTATTCTCGCCGTCTATTTAATTCCAGAAGCCTCCAACGACTTTTTGGTAGGAGCACTGCATTTAACAAATAATTTCATCCTGTCACCGACTCATCATCGAGGAATGGAATAACTCAATGGAAGCCATCATCTTAGAGCGTGGCTCGTGTATATTCAAAGAGCTGCTAACAGTTCACTTACATTTAAAAACACATTAATAATAATAATAATAATAATAATAATAATATCTGGGTTTGTCCCTAAACCAAGATATGATTATGAGAGACGCCGTAGTGGAGGGCTCCGGAAATTTCGACCACCTGGGGTTCTTTAACGTGCACCTAAATCTAAATACACGGGCCTCAAACATTTCCGCCTCCATTGAAAATGCAGCCGCAGTGGCCGGGATTCAATCCCGCGACCTTCGGGTTAGCAGTCGAGCACTTAAAAACACATTAACACTCCACTTACGCTGGTGTACGTCGTATAAGTACATTTTGAGTGCGTATGTTTTCGGATGCCGCGAAACTGTTGCTCGTTTATTTGTACTACTATTTTTTGTTGTCCTCCCCCCCCCCCCCCCATCCTCATTATTCAATGCCCCTAAAGGTCTTTAAAACCATTTCTGGCAACACCACTGGTGCCGCCACTACCAACACAACCAGGTGCACATGACGATAATTTTTTTTTCATCAGAAAAATCGCCGGCAATTGATCGTTCATCCATTACAATGTAGAGCAAGTGAGTTTTATGTGAGCATGCGGACTGCAGCTGAAGCTCTTCAACACTTTCCACTCTATTTCAGATTTGTAACATTTCGCGCGCATTGCCCGAAGTCATAATGAAGCTACTGAGGGCCGCATCCACTGTGGACGAAACCGTAGTCGCTAAAGGCACGATTATAGCGTATACGCGGTCCTGAAGGCACGGTATACGCACGGCCTTCCTCCAGAGTCAAAACGAAGCTGCTGAGCACAGCATCTGCTGCTGAGTAAACCTGGATCGCTAATGCATGTCCATGGATGGCAAATGCACAGTTCTAAAGGCCCGTGGCCGTTTCGGTTGTTCGCAAACGCCGTATTCGCTCCTTTGCGTCGCATACTTCCGGCACTTCGTGCTTCGCGCACTCCGCGAATTACCCGACTTAACCGGCTTTCGGCCAATCATGACCGCATTAACGAGAGTTTGATGCCATTAAACAATACATATGCTTGCCTGGACCAGAGAACGCATCCGAATTACCCGATTTTCAGAATTAACGGAGGTAGAATTAAAGAGCTTTTACAGTATGAGTGAAACAGGGCAAAATGAACAAGGGCTAAGGAAGAGTGGACACGACACGGTCGTCCGGTAACCTGATCTTCCGTAAACCCTTTTTTCGTATACCAGAATACCGCACAACTAATTCTCTAATATAGGTAATTGCGGCATACCAGCTAGCCTGGCCCGCCCGGTTCCGGAATTTTCTTCTGATTGTGCGTGATGGCGGTTACGGACAGCGGCGGCGGCAGACAACTACGCCACCAAAATCAGCTGTTATGATCTCATAACAGCTTTCGCTGTAATAATTGCAACCATCATCACTGCTGGATAAAGGACTTCACAAAATGGTTGTACTCACTGGCTTTGTGCCACTAAGCTGGTGCCGGAACATCTCGCTGTGGATCATCACGGACCGGTCACTTCCCAAAAATGGCAGGCACCATCCCCGGGCCACATCACTCCAGAACAAGGCATTCCTGGAACACACCGAGAACTGCCTCAAAGAACACTTTATGACAGGCAAGTGGTGGTTGCTTTAAATAAGCACCCTTTTAGTAGAACTGTAGTGAAGGAGCAAGGCATTCACCAGTGGGACGCTCGCTAGTTGTGAAGCGCGAGCGCCGATTGCGAGCTGTTGGTGCCGAGCTTGTTGGACTGCTATGGCTGTGCCGGCTGCCTGCCTGCTACCCTTGATTCTCTCTCTCTCTCTGCCCGCTACCCAACGTCGGCCAATAGACCCCCTCCCAAAGTGGTGGGGGCGCTGGGTACCTAAACCTGGACTCCGAAGCCGGACGCTGCCCACTGCCCCGAAAATGCCTAATGAGACTACCCAGCAAGGCATCGCCCAGGAAAGCACAGCCCAGTCTCCGCTGGCCACCCTGTGCCAGCGCGATACCTCCCTCCGGGGCACCGATGACCAAGATGTAGAAGATTGGCTGTTGTTTGAAACGGTCAACGGCGCCAATAAGTGGTACTACCCCTCGAAATTGCAGTATGTTCCATTTTATCTAAAAGACGTCGCCAGCCTTTGGTTGCATAACCACGAGTCTGACTTCTCCACTTGGACCGCTTTCAAAAACACCTAAGAAGTGTTCGGTTGCCCTACAGCGGCTACGCGGACGTGCGCAGAAGCAGAGAGAACATTCTACAGGTTACATCAAAGATGTCATCAACCTATGCAAGCACCTTAACCCTGCGATGAACCATTTCAAATGTTGCTAGCGAAGGACCCACACGCCGTGGCCAAGGTTATCTTGTGCCAGAGCTAGCAAAGACGAACTTTATAAGCAAAGCGTTAGCTCGGAGATCGACGACAGCAGACGGCACCCTCGCTGCCTTGATTATCGGTGGTGACAACACCATGCTGGCACAGATAAAAATATGTGCGTGATGAAGTGGCTCAACGATTTTCGTGTTTGCCGTACTTGCCGACCACCGAGGCACCCACGAACTACCTAGCGCCGACCATCAGAACGGCCTTTCAGAGGCAGGTCTCCATCTGCCTTTCAACCTACACCTGTCACAGTGCCACTGACTTATCGGCTGACTTATCGGCTGCAAAGCCACCGCATTGTCTGACAGTGTAGCCCCCAAAACATGTTTGACAGTCCACCATGCCATTCTCTGTTACACAGCTCCATTACGGAAATCCCTGGCGTACTGCTGACAACCGACTGATTTGCTAGGCTTGCGAAATTCCAGGTCCCGTTGCACGCCTATGTCGTCGGCAATTCGAGGCGAACCCGGCGGCACCGAGATATCCCAATTACTTGTTCCGGCCCCCATACCATGCTTTACACCAAGGAAGCATTCCACTGGTGAATGCCTTGCCACTTCAGAACTACAGAAGCAATGATGACAGAATAACAGCCCATCTGATTAAAGACAGGGGAGAACTTAATTGGAAGAAACTTGCTACAATTTACACTCAGTGCCTCAAAACAAGAACAGTTTCTGTGAGCTGAAAAAATGCGAACATTATACTAATACATAAGAAGAGAAACATAAAAAAATTACACCATCTCCCGCTAAAGGGGACCATGAGGCGATGCGAAGCCGGAGCACTTGCACGATCGCGTTCCGTTGGCATTCGTTGGGCATGCTACCGACCTCGCGTCGTAAAACGCAAAGAGGAACGCTACGCACGTCGTGTCTTCCCTCTAGCCTGGCCGTTAATTCTCACAGGGCGAGCGGGGAACGCGGTCAACAGGCGCGTGAGAGGGGGGCAGCGTAGAAGAGGAGAGAGATTGGGAGTGGACGCGCATGCGCTGGCGCTCATCGCAGCGTTGCGCAAGAGAGAATTTCGGCATGTCGAGCCCGCGTTTCAGAGGAGGAGCGGAAGGGGGAGGGAAGAGGGGAAGTGGAGAGGGCTTGCGCATGCGCAGTAACAGTGGTCACGCCGCACACCAACACCACCACCACCACCGGTTTGAACTCCGCCATAAGATGCTTCGCATCTAAACCGCATCTTCCCGAAGAGAACCCTGAGGTGATGCGAAGCATTCGGGGAAGGGGGGGGTTCCGTTGTTTTAATTGCATAGACGAAGGTGAAACGGTTAACGAAGGTCTTTACTGAGCAGCATCTAGTACTTGAGGTGACGAAGCTCAGTGTCCGCAGCTCGCTTCAAGTGTTAGCGCTCAGCGCCGCGAGCCCTTTACTGTGCAGCTTTGTCTTCAGTGGACGTAGCGTTCCTGTTAGTTTGTGGGCTGATGCTGACGCTTGCTTGCGCCAACCCACTAACTGACGGGACTGTTGCTTCCATCACACTTCATCAGACCATCACACTTTATCGGAAGCATCAACGGAGTCAAGCAGAGTGAACCGAAGCAAGCGCTGAACTGAACGCGTCCAGCGCTCTACCCGCTTAATATTCACACTTGAAGGAGAGGAGACTAGCGCAAGCTCCGCGAGAGCAGAAGCGAGAACGCAGGAGAAGCACAAGCAGGTGGTAGGAGAGAAGTGGAGAGAGTAACGCGCAGCTGTTGGAGAGAGGGAAGGAGGAGAGTTGTGCATGCGCAGTGTGAGTGCGGACGCCGCCGCCGCCGCGGGACATGCCGCCGCTATAAGATGCTTCGCATCTAAAATTGGCCGCATATCTGTGTGCTTTGCTGCAAATGTCGTCGAAAGACGATAGTCTTCTACATCAGTCCTGGTCTCATCCGCGACGATCCGTGATTCTGTTCTCCTCTATGTTTAATCAGCCGCATCTGGCTGGCATTGATAAAACAGAGAAGGCGCTGCATGAGATATGGACGTACGCCATCTGACAGTGGAGTTGGGAAACATGAGCTTATGCAGAACCCAGGGCCACTGCAAAGTGGCAGCAGCATATCGTAGGCAGAGGGCTTTTTCGTGCATAGCATTGCATTTTCAGCGCAGCCTAAGAAACACTAGGGTCTTTACAATTATGTATCTATGTATTTTCTAGTAAAGGAACACACCACCTAATACTTACGTATTGATGTTGCGCCTCACATATGCGTAATATTTGTTTTTGATCGACAATGTCCACAAGTATGGACACAGCTACCAGGTCATGATGGCTGGGCGTTCAGCAAGTCCTTAAACTTTGGCCGGGTGGCTGAATCCAGGGTTGCCACGTTTGGCTACTTTGCGCCAATTTGGCTACTTTTTTAGACCTGTGGCGGCAGAAAAATCATCTTGGCTACTTGGCTCCTTTTTGGCTATTTTCTTGTCCCCTCGATTTAAGCAAAATTATCAATATCTGGTGTCGTCGCAGCCGCTGGTGTTCGTGTATATGGTACCAAAACATGGCATTCAAAGCGTGCTTCCAGTTCCGTAAATTGAATTTGGCACTTTATGAAAAGGATGGCGCAGTAACCTAAGCAGGCCACAAACACACACACACGCACGCACAAACACACACACACACACTTTTTTATACCTGGCTGGAACTAAGCGAGAACTGTTGCATGGAGCCTCATTTTGCAGATCACCCATTGCTGAACGCGGCTTAGAAATTGGATATCAGACATTTCAAGTGAGCACTGAAAAACCAGGATACAAGAGGCAATTGCGGCAACACAAGCGCTAACTAACAACAGTTGTTAGTGAGCGCTTGCGTTGCCGCCTTTGCTTCTTGTGTCCTTGTTTTTTAGCGCTCTCTTTAGAATGCCGTACCAGCTCGCCGAACGATCAATCCTAGGATATCTGACGAACTTCTGTCATTTCTTAGGCTTAGGTACAGACTGGGACTCTGGATTCGTCATCACGGAAGAAACTGTTGCGAAAGTGGCAACAATTTATGCTTCAATGCCATCAACTGTGATTTTGAGCGCACTCATCATGGCGTAGAATTCTTCTTATTGCCGCAACTTCCAGTCATATCAAGAAAAGTCATGCAAGCCGCGTGAAGGGTCATTGTTTCAACAGCGAAACATTACGCCGTCATGCATAAAATCATTGCTAAAGTCAACATTTTATGCTGGAATCTCAGGAATTATGATATTGAAGTGCTCGTGCTGCACATATTTACATTTTCGCCGAAAGACTTTTACATTTAGTCATTTAAATAAAAATGTGGGAATTGTTTTTATACATGCGTGGCTACTTTTGGCTACTTTTACTGCACTTGGCTCAAGTTGGCTACGTTTTGGCTAGTTTTTCCTATTTTCTGGTTTTTCTTTGCCTTGACAATCACGTGACAGACAGACAGACCAAAATTTCTGCGTTCAAGTATCCCAAGAAAGACTATCGTCTACAAAAGACTTACAGGCTCATCAGCTTACGTTCGGTGACATAGGAAATTATTACAAAGCCAATTTTAAACAGGATAAGAGAAACGCTTCACTTCTACCAACCTAGAGAACAAGGCGGTTTCAAGAAAGGATGCTGTATCGCCGTGGGGTCTGGCAACTCTGGCCAGAATGCTGAGTATAAAAAGGAGCACGGGATAATAAACGTCGGTCTTCTGTGTCAGCCTCTTGCTGTCTGTCGTCAATCGAAACATGGTGTCAGAAGTGGCTCGCCGCAGATAGGTGGTGCTTGCGCAGTTGTGCAGTGTACTCGTCGTCCAGCATCGCCCAGGCTATCCGAGGTCGAAACGCTTCCGCGGGTATATAGAGATATCATATATAGAGATATAGAAACGCTTCCGCGGGTGTATAGAGATACCTAGAGATATCAATAGTAAATGTTCCAATCGTGCTGATCACAGGGTGGTTGAATGCAAACGAAATGTAGTTTATAAGATTCCATTCAAATGTGGCCGGTGTTATGTCGGTCAGACAGGCCGATGCGTGAATGTTAGGTTAAAGGAGCACTTGGCCAATTTGAAGGGAAGGCCGGAAACACATTTAACAATGCATTGTGCAAGTTGTTCTGCGGGTGCGTGTAGTCCCTTGTTTAACCAAACTGATGTTATGTATACTCATCCTAATCAGACAACAAGAGAGATTGTAGAAGCTTGGCACATCTCTAGACTTCAAGACATGTGTGTCAGTCATCCATCTGTAGCGTTGAATGAAAGCGAAATTGACTTGCTAAACAAGATGTGATAGTGCAACGTGTATGTTAGATGCTTTAATGTTCTGTATGTAAAGGAATACGCTATGCCGTGCTGCGCATGCGCAATGATCATTAGGTGCGTGTAGCGAGTATATATTGTTGTTTCTTATTGAATAAAGTCAGTTGATAGTCTGCGCTGGTCCTTGTGAACTTTTCGTCTGTGTCCTTGTGTTGCGTGCGCAATATTATCATTATGCAACCAAACCAACTAGCCCGCCTTTCCGTTTTATTGCGAGCTGTGCACCCCAGTGCCTGGGCCTGCTCCTCCGGGCATCTCAAGGGGTCGCCCAGTAGCCACCTTTTCCACGTCGCAGCCAGCCAGCCCGCGTTCACTCCACAAGCGGCAGCCACAGCGTTCCAGTTTCTCAAACGTCAGCCAGCATAAACGACATGGTGAGACTGACCACCAGTTATTCCGCCGCTCCGCCGCTCATCCGCGATGAACTGTAAGGCTTAGTTTGAGTCTCTAAACTCATTTTGCTTGTCGTTAGGAGTGTTTTATTGTGTGCATTGACCTTTTTGTAAAATGTTTATTTTATGTAGATAGATAGTTGTTCGCTTTATTTGTTTATTAAAAGTTTTGTGTGGTTTCTGTTAAACAAGCGGCCTTGTCCTTATTAAAACTCTCGAATGCTCGGCCACAGAGAGCTGTCATAAACAGAAAAAAAGAACCTGCATCACAAGCACCACACAAATGGACGATACTGTATGATGCAAAATCAAAACTGCAGCAAGCCATTAATTCTTGCTCTAAAAGATGCCAATATTATACATTAGCTTTAGTAATCATCCAAGCATTCGACCTTACACAAAGAAATGGTTACTTTATTACATTCCAATGGGTTCCTGGACACTGTGGCTTAGTTGGCAACAAGCTAGCTGATAGTGAAGCAAGAGCGGCAGTATACAACACCCCATGGATGTAAAAATACCGTTTTCAAGAAATGACATTAACTCATTGTTGAGATCGCAGATGCGTGAGTGCGTAGCAACTTAATGTTCTCAACCTGGCCATCAGAACAAACGTCTGCGGGAAACAGATCCCGATACCACTTTTCACCTCCCGGCTAAAATCAACCGAATACATGCTAGTGTGCTGCACCAGATTCGCCTGGGCGTTGCCTTCACTTGACGCCATATGCCCCTAATCAGCCGTGCGGACAGCCCGAACTGCGAACGCTGCCATGTACGCGAAACTTTAGCCTATATATTTTGTGACTGCCCGCTATATGTGAAACAAAGGAAGATGCTAACTCCAACACTGGCAGGCATCGAAGTGGAAACAGTAAGTGAAATTTGCATTTTGTCTGCAATGTGCGACCAGACAGTGACAAAAAGTGCTACAAGGGCCGTTCTAGATCTTCTCGAAAGCACTGGACTGGACACCAAGCTGCCGGGTGATCGCTGTGCTAAGTGACTATTGTCACTTAAGCACCACCTCTTCTTATCCCCATCATCACCCTTCATCACTCTTTTTTTTCCCCTTTCCCATCTCCCCTGTGTAGAGTAGCAGGCTAGAGCGCATTAGCTGAGGCCGACCTCTCTGCCTTCTAGTAAAATCTCACTCTCTCTCTCTCAACGAAGAAAAGGAAGTAAATGCGCTACCCATCGTGCTAACAAAAAGGAACGCATTAACGCCTCAAGTTACATAAAAAATGTAATGTAATAGCGGCACAGCAAAGCACAGGCCCGTTGCCGCTCGTGCTCCCCGTCGACCGACACGTCTAGCTTCGAGATGCGTGGCTATCTTCCTCAGGAGTACGCACTTTCTTAGGTTGCCCCATTGCTGTCTCGGCCCCGATCGAGCACAGCCAGACTCTGCACTGTAGAGCGGAGGCTGCGCGCGATGCCTCCGTCTAGGCCAGCTGGTGCGGTATGCGTGTGGTCGCAATGCTTGCTTCCTCTTTCTTGCTATCATATTTTTTCTCTCTTTGCGCCCATGGCTCTAGATTGCCATGTGACGCTATGTGCGGCGTCTCCATCGGTCGTTATGCACGGTGGTCTCCATGGCAGAGCGCAGCTTTGCATGACGTCACACCAGCTGTGCTCTTTGCGTCCAATGGCTTTAAACTGCCATGGGACGTTATGCGCAGCGTCTCCATCGGTCGCTGTACGCAGCGGTATCCATCGCAGAGCACTTGGTGTGCGCGGCGGTTGCTAGGCAACGGCGTGGCGAGTTTTTTTTTTGGAACACCAGTGCCATCTTTAGGGTTTGACTAACAGCTTCGCTGTAAAAAAAAGAAAACGACTGCCGCCTGCATACCTGCGATCCAGACGTGTGTGACGTGGAGGGAGTGGCTTAGCGAAGAGCTTTTCACGAGCTTCACGACGCAGATCCACAAGCTCGGATGCATGCGCCAGCCCATACATAGCACTCTGCCAGGTGCCAAAGTTGATCTTCATGCCCTGCAAGAAGATATTCGGTAACGTTTGCTTGGATTCAACAGTCATTATACTGCGTTGCTGAATAGATGAGAAAAGAATGTTTGCACAATGCTAAGCCGTTGCGACACATTATTTATAAGGACTAATCAACAATACATTAGTTGCTTGTGATCCTATTTTTGAGCAACCATAGAATTCTTACAGGAAATCAATCACATCTCATATTATGAAAGTTTAACAATGCATGGTTATATCACAGTGGAATTTCATTAAATTACCAGCTTAAGCGTTACTTTCATATTAGACGCAGTTTATATTAATCGCCCGAAGTACTTCTTTGCCAACTAAATGCACACTGAGTCCATCCGTCTGTCTGTCTGTAAGTGTCCGTAAGTCTGGGCTACTTTTTGCTGCGCTTTATTGACTTCCTGCTTGTTTCCCCAATCAGATGTAGCGACACAGCGCCACCGATGCGTAGAGGCAGGGGCGTTCGCTTGCTTGGCGAGGTGGTGGCACCCTCTTTGCGCGGCCCCGTAGTCAGCCGCAGGTTTCCGAAACGTTTGTAGCGATTTTTAGCTAATTAATGCGATTACTTCTTGGTTATTTCTGTTAATTATATATATTGTGAGACGACGTTCAAGCCGAAAGGCTTTATTTATCTCGAGCCTGAGCCCCGCTACTCAGACCCAAGTGGTGATGATGAGTATTTACAGGTGAGAGGATGAAGCATATGAATAACGCTCACACTAATCTCCCCGTGTGCTGAAGCGGCCAGTCTGGCCGTGACTTAGACTGGGGATAGATGTCGAATGAAAGGCTTCAGACGCGAAATGTGGACTATCTCGGAACCACGGCAGCGACGGTCGGAAGAAACCTCAACGGGAGTAACGCGATAGTTCACAGGGGATGTTTGTTCAATAACTACGTAGGGTCCAAGGAATCGCGACTGAAACTTTTCACACAGTCCGGGGGCACGAGTAGGCGTCCAAAGGAGCACTTCGTCACCAGGACGGAAAGACAATTCACGATGAGAGCTGTCATACCGCTGCTTGCGATCGTGTTGACTGGCTTCTGTACTGAGCCGAGAAAGTTGCCGACAATTTTGAAGTCTCGAGACGAACTGTTCTGGCATAGTTGTAGAATCGTCGGTTGGAGTGCGTAAGAATGAAGCGTCGATCGTGAATGTCGCCGAACGGCCGTAAAAGAGGTAGAACGGTGAGTACCCAGTAGTGCGTTGGATGGCGGTATTATGAGCAAACGTCACAAATGGTAAGATTGTGTCCCAGTTGTCATGAGCGGGCCCAATATACATGGATATCATATCAATTAGTGTGCGGTGGAATCGCTCTGTTATGCCATTGGTTTGAGGGTGGTATGCTGATGTTGTCTTGTGAGCTGTGCCGCAAGTTTTAAGCATTTCTTCAATTACTGTAGACAGAAAAGTCTTGCCGTGATCGCTCAAGAGGACGCAGGGCGCACCATGACGCAAGACAATGGCTTCGAGAAAGAAGGTGGCCACGTCAGAGGTGGAAGTAGAGCGTAGAGGAGCGGTCTCTGCGTACCGCGTGAGATGGTCAACCGCTGTCACGATCCATCGATATCCTGTGGATGTTACGGGAAGAGGTCCGACTAGGTCCATTCCAACAATGGCAAAAGGTTCCTCAGGACATGGTATTGGTTGTAACAAGCCAGCAGGAGGTGAAGTCGGCCACTTGCGCCGTTGACATAGTACGCAAGAAGAGACATACTTTGCAATCCAAGTGGACAGACCAGGTCAGAAGAAGCGGCTCCTTATGCGGCTGTATGTTTTATGGAATCCCAAGTGGCCAGCAGATGGGTCGTCGTGGAAGGCCTCAAGGATCTGCGTACGAAGCGAGCGTGGAAGTACGGGAACCCACCTGTGTCCATCATCATTGTGAACGTATCGGTGCAGCACGTTGTTTTCAAGCTTGAATTGCCTGAGTTGTCGGCGCAACCTGGCATTAGGCGGTGGAGACATTCCACAGAGTCGTTGAACAATGCGATGGCAGTATGGATCTTGCTGTTGACAGGAGGCCAGCTGCGTGTGGCGATTGTAAGGAAGCGGGCCACAAACCGCTAGTGCTGATAACGTAAGTGGACGCGTAGCGTCTTCATCATGGGAGGAGCAATGAAGAGGCTTGCACGGAGAAGATGTTAGTGGCAGAGGGCAACGAGGGAGGGCATCGACATCTTGGTGTTTTTTCCCAGATTTGTAAAGGACGTCAAATGAATACTCCTGTAGCCGGAGCACCCAGCGGCCAAGGCGTCCGGACAAATTCTTTAGTGATGACAACCAGCATAGCGTGTGGTGGTCTGTAATTGCGGTAAAATGGCGTCCGTAAAGATACGGGTGAAATTTCTGTACGGCCCAAATTACAGCCAGGCATTCCTGTTCTGTGATGGAGTAGTTTTGTTCAGCAGTTATGAGTACACGGCTGGCATAGGCAACGACTCTTTCTCGACCAGTTGCATCACGCTGAAGGAGGACGGCACCGATGACATGCCCGCTAGCGTCGGTGTGTAGACAAGCAGGGGCATGCTCATCGAAATGACAGAGGACGGGGTCAGATGTCAGTGCCGCCTTTAGGGTGTCAAAAGCGATGTCGCAGTCGGTTGTCCAAGTGAAGGCTGTGCCCGACGTCAGCTGTTTGTGCAGTGGCGACGCGATGGAGGCAAATTCGTGGATGAAGCGGCAAAAATATGACGCGAGGCCGAGAAAACTTCGTAACTGCTTCTGATTTTCAGGGCGAGGGAAGCATGTAACGGCATTCACCTTGTCAGGATCTGGACGAACACCATATTTGCTAACAAGATGGCCCAATACAATGATGCTCTTTCTGGCGAAATGACATTTTTTTGTACTGAGTTGAAGCCCAGCGTTAGAAATGCACGTCAAAACTTCGTCCAACCGCTCGAGATGCTGACGGAAAGTGGAAAAAAAAATAACAATGTCATCAAGATAGCATAAGCAGGTCTTCCACTTCAGGCCCCGAAGAACCGTGTCGATCATACGCTCAAACGTTGCCGGAGCGTTGCATAAACCGAAGGGCATTACATTGAACTCATAGAGGCCATCGGGTGTTGCAAAGGCCGTCTTGTCCTTGTCCACTTCATGCATAGGTATTTGCCAATACCCTGATCGAAGATCAAGGCTTGAGAAATATTCAGCGCCCTGAAGGGAGTCGAGGGCATCGTCAATTCGCAGCATCGGATATACATCTTTGCGCGTGATCTTATTGAGAGCTCGATAATCGACGAAAAATCGTACCGAGCCGCAGTGGCGTAGCCAGGAATTTTGTTCGGGGGGGGGGGGGCTCACGTTGCAGCGCGACCTCCTCATTGAATTTTTAGAACGACTAAGTATATGAATAACATTTATTTATTTATTTATTATTATTATTATTATTATTATTATTATTATTATTATTATTATTATTATTATTATATCCTCAAAGGTCCCATATGGGACTTTACATGAGGGGTGGGCGTCATAAAATGGCGGTATCGATGAAGGTGTATGTTAGGATGTGGTTGAGTCTGCTTCCTGGATGGCATTTTTGAAGCGCGCAAAATCGCGGATGACTGCTGCTTCGTTCGGAAGGTCATTCCAGTCTCGGGTGGTGCGCAAAAAGAAGGGCTGCTGAAATGAGGTGGTGTGGGCACATGGCGGAATCACAGCATTTGGATGACTTGTGTGATGACCTCGATGGACCGGCTGGATGAGGTGGTTGTCACGCAAATGACAACCACCTCATCCAGCCGGTCCATCGAGGTCATCGGTTGAATAAAAGAATCTGTGAAAAAGGCAGAGACGTGCAATACGACGACGAAGAGCGAGGGTAGAAAGATTTAACTGGTATTTGAGGGCGGAGACACTCGAGTAGCGGGAATAATCTGAAACAATGAATCTGGTTGCTCGGTTCTGTACTGACTCAAGTATTTCGATATGATTAGTTTGGTGGGGGTCAAAGACAGCAGCTGCATACTCAAGTTTTGGTCTGACAATGGTGTTATACACAAATTTCACAAGGAGGCTGCCATTTTTAAAGCACTCCACCGCCGCAGCGCCGTCTATCGTCTGCGACGTTTCGCCGCCCTTCCGGTGTGTGGGGTTCCGCGGCGGTGTATGCAGCGTATGCGCTCGGTTCACAAGGTATTGCTGTTCTTCGCGGTACACGGGCAAAACAGGGCAACGCTTTTCGAGAGTAAAGGCGCTGATAAATAATCGCTAAGCTTGCAGCTTCAAAATGGCTGAAACAGCAAGCAGCGGCGGCCCACGAGACGTTCCCGCAGCAGCGCCGACGATGAGAATAATGCCAATGCAGTTCTTAAGCAGCATGTGTAAATTGGTAATTGCTTTGTATGTTTTGGTATAGCTGGCCGGGTGAGGTTCTTGGAATAATCACTATAAAAGAGCGTTAACACTTAGGACAACTGTCGAAGTATAATCGGAGAAACGTAAATGGAGACGAGCGAACACGTAGGCCATTGTCTGGCTGCGCGCTAGGTGCGCGGATTAGTGTTTAAGATGGCTCCCGGGTTTCTGTGCCGTGATTATTCAAGTTCAACGTAACTCTAATCCCTAACAGACCATTTTGGTTCCGCTTGGCACGTTGCAATACAATGTTCACGGAACGACAGGAGCACAAACACCGATGCCTGTGTTTATTCGTGTCGCCGTCGTAGCTTGTGGCCTCTGATCGTTGCACAGGATAAGGAACAGAAGTACGACGGGTGAGCTCAAAGTTCGGCGTAGAAACAACGCCGATGATAAAATAAAAATAAGCCTGTTGCACATCTGGAAGCGTGGCATGGCTCTGAGGCAAAAACCACTCAAAAAGACGCCGGACAAGGGGAAGAAGTGACACACACAAGGACTGGACTAGCAACTGTGCTTTATTAGCTGACAGCACCTCCCAGAAGAACCACGGCGCATGCGCTAATCACGTAAACCCATGAAGTAAAAACCCAAAACAAGAAAAAGCAAAAGCAGAAATTGGCCTACATAATGGCCAAGAATCTACCGCCAGAGTGACAGGAACTCGCATTCCTTCTGCAGTAATGAAATAGATGTACTGCTTACACAATCATCACGGTGCGTGTTTATATGATAAGCCTCAAGGATTTCGCGCTCCTCCTTGCCACCCCCTCTACCTAAAATCTTAACATTGGAAAACAGCGGCATACAACCACAGATCTGGCAGTGGCGGGGAAGATTAGCCCCGTCTGACGTGTTCAACGAATTGTGGTGCTCGCGCAGTCGTTCATTCAAGCATCGGCCAGTTTGGCCGATGTATACTTTTTCGCATGTTAGCGGAATCGCATACACAACATGTTTCGCGCAGGTAGTGTACTTGGTTTTATGCCGAATAGAACACACCGGAGTGCTAGTGTTTCCGCGAGCGACACGTGCACACAGCGCAGAAAGTTTGCAAGGCGCCGAAAAGACAACATCTACGCCCTGTCTCAAAGCAACTTTTTTCACATTGTGGGAAACCTTATGTATGTAAGGCATCACTACAACACTCTTGCGCTGGGAATCAATTGGTTCTGGACGTCTATTCACCGGCCTATGTAGGCCAATTTCTGCTTTTGCTTTTTCTTGTTTTGGGTTTTTACTTCATGGGTTTACGTGATTAGCGCATGCGCCGTGGTTCTTCTGGGAGGTGCTGTCAGCTAATAAAGCACAGTTGCTAGTCCAGTCCTTGTGTGTGTCACTTCTTCCCCTTGTCCGGCGTCTTTTTGACTGGTTTTTGCCTCAGCGTCATGTACCAACTGACCCAGACTTCGACCTCATTGCGTGGCATGGCGTGAGTTCGCTTCGGCGTGAGCCGCCGCCACTAGCGATACGCCGAAAGGGCGCTCGTTTTTGGTAACATTACTGTCAATTTGTTTTCTGGCGAGTATTTCAGAAGCATTACGACAAGCGCACGTGTCCAGGTAACGACCTGGCTTTAACGAACGTGGGCCGATTATTCATGACACCCAGACTGCCGCGCGAAAAAAAAAGTGCGGTTGTCATAACGCTACCCCAGTTATCGTCACAAAATTGACAAGTCGAGAAAGAACGTGCTCTCGACGAAACGTTAGAAACGCGTACCTACGCCAAAGAACACATGTCATGCAGGCCTTTCTGTCATGTAGATTGAAAAGTGCCCATTCAATAATCTCGAAATTGCACGCACTAAGATAAAACATTTTCTAGCCGCAGCCATTGTAAATCATGTGCTGTAGCATAGAAATCAGAGAGGTTCATGAGAACAACTCTTGGCCAAACATTTTGTGTATTAATCGTCAGCCTTGACATTGGTTCTCTTTGATGCAGATGATAAAGTGTACCAGCACCCAAGCACAATCACAAGCTGGTGTGGTGATTTGGAGAAATGGCCATAAGTGCAGACACCCCATATAATAATATACTATTTGTCGGAGAAGGCGTGCGACCTGGAGAAGCGAAGTCATTTAAAAACATAGTGCACTTCGTATGCCTTGGCTGCCAGTCTTTCAGGCTTCCGTAGCTGTTGCCGCAGCCAAACACAGCGCAGTGGTAGCTTGTCAACCTGTTCTCGTCCAACATTTCGATTTGCGGCAGCACAATTGTTTCAGCGCGTCGAAAAATGGAAACACGCTGACCTCTCACGCCCCACGCAGTGCAAAACTCGGGAATCCGCACACACCAGCGGCAGCGGTCGGCCGAGGTGGAGAGAGAGAAAGCGGTGAAAATACACCGGTTCGAGGCTACGCTCCTCCTCTCCGTGAAAACGGTCTATAAGCGAGTAGTTTAACGGAAGGTGGTGTCATGGAAATGTTACGGCGTGTGTACCCGAGAGCGCGGTTATCGGAGTGAATTATGTGATTTATATGGTCGCCCCAAGATAGGTTACTCGAAAGATGGACACGCAGGTATTTAATCGAGTCAGTAGCAGCTATATGATAGTTGTTGATTGTGTAAGTAGCCGGCGTGTGGTTTTGGCGACGATGGAAAGAAATTAGTAATGTTTTTTTCGCATTAAGGGACATCAACCAGGTGGTACACCACTGCTGAATGCGTGAGAGGTCATGCTGTAGAGAGGAGACATCGGTGGGGTTATTTATAGGGCGGTAGAGGACACAAACATCAGCAAAAAGACGGATGTTAGATTCAACGGAAAGCGGAATATCGTTAATGTATATTAGGAATAAAAGAGGCCCTAGGACGATACCCTGGGGCACGCTGGACAAGACATGCGAGAGGTCGGAGGAGTGATCATTAACATGCACGAATTGTTTACGGTTTGTTAGGAATGCTTTAATCCAGTTAAAAACATGCCGATGAAGGTTTAGACGCGAGGTTTTTTGAAGGAGACGGGAGTGGGGTACCTTATCGAATGCTTTTTCAAAATCTAAGAACAGTGTGTCAATTGGGATGTTACGGTCCATATGAAGGTGAATGTCGTGCAGGAATAATGTTAGTTGGGTCTCGCATGAGTGATCTTTACGAAAGCCATGTTGGTTTGGGTGAAAGAAGTTTACGGATGATAAAAATGTAGCAACATGAGAAAGGATGACGTGTTCCATGATCTTTGAACAAACACTAGTGAGCGAGATTGGTCGGTAGTAACCTGCAAATGAGCGGTCACCTTTCTTGAAGAACGGAAAGACCTTCCCAACTCTCCAGTCTAATGGGACTTCACCTGTGTCGGGTGACTGCTGAAAAATGATTGACAATATGGAACTACATACATGTTTAGTATTTTTCAGAATTTTGGCGTTTATGCCATCTATACCGCATGACGAAGAGTTCTTTAATTGGTTAATAACTTTTACAATTCCCTCTGAATTGAATGTAATCTTTGGCATTGGCGGAAAAGCAAAATGCGGAAAATCAGGAAGTTCGTTGTTAGGTTCGTTAGTAAAGACTGAACAAAATGCAGAGTTGACGGATGGAACGTCGCAGTCGGCAACGGGGGATCCAGAAGTGTCACAAAGAGAGACTGTGGTTTTGTCGTCCGGTTTCATAATTTTCCAAAAGCGGCGTGGGTATGTACATGTATTACCATGTACATACATTGTCACTGGTATTACCATTAATATGTATTACCAGTGAAAATTTGTATTAGATGCTGCAAATCACTTCTTGAATGCTGCCCTCTGTTAAGAACGAGTAAGAAATGTGTTTTTTCGTAAAAATATTATGTTGGCATGCCCGCAAAATCTTTTCAGGAATAACTGTCTTCAATCTTTTCAATATTTGTGTTTGTGTGTGTGTGTAACAGGTACGGCAAATATCACGTAAACTTCGGAACTGCATCAGCTTTGAACTGAAGAGGTGCCTGATAACAAAAAAATGAAGTCCACGAAATAACCAGGATTTTAATGCAGATTGTTTACGCAAAATGTTAATCTTTTTGCACAAATGATGCGGCCAGGGAAAAGCAAGAATGGGAAAGTACACCTCGAATACGGGCAAAATATAAGTCACCGGAAACAGTGCGCAGTATGCTTACGCAAAACTTCACAAATGTACATTTAAATATGCAATCAATAAACGGAACTAAGCAGTGATCACTATACATAATGGCCAACTGATATGTCCTTGGGCCAATCTGCTGTCTCGGACGCACCATGTAAACAGAACTATAAAGGAAGAGCGCAGAAATAACGAAAGAAACTACTTCAAAACTGTTTTAAAAGTGCGAACCACTATTGTGCACTCAATTTAAAGGAAGGTTGCCGCTTCTAGTTCAAAAAGCAATGAAGAACAAAAACGACAAATGAAAGTAACAGACAATGCTGTTAGTACGGCTTCCCAATAGTTGAATTTGTTTGGTAACGCCGCGTATGCCGACCTCTCAGTGAACAAGGTGAAGCTGTCGATTGGCTGGTACTGTCCACCTGATGCCCGTATTCTTATGTTTATATTAGGTCACAGTGTTAACTGCTAAAAGGTACAAAATCCTCACGGCTTTAAAAGGTGGTGAACAATAATATTGCGTCAGAATTACGGGCTCATTGACCTGAACTCTGGAACAGTAGTGTCTTTTCCTTTCGTTTGCGCTTATTTTTGTCCTGCTCGGTATCAAAGGACAACGTTGACCCGGCGAGGAAGCTTAGCGAAGCGGTCAATGACTTCCGACAAGCTGATGTCGACATTTCTGTGGGCGTACAGAAGTGCCTGGCCAACCATGCGTTCCTCAGACATCGTGGAGCGTAAGTAGTTCTTAAGTAACCTCATGCTTGAAAATGTTCCCTCTGCGCTGGCAGTGGTCACTGGAAGGGTGACTAGAATCTGGAGTAGCTTGTACACATTCGCACAGAACCTGCTGTCGCAATGAGAGAGGGCATCGGTTCCTGTACCGGGGCTCTGGTTTGCTGCTTTGTTCGCCCACTTTGTCCACCATAGTCGCAGTTCTCCAAAACCAGCCCTCGTTTCGACGTCATGCGCAAAAACGGTCAGGAGATTTTCTGCTCCTTTCTCCCGATCATCTTGCATTGGTGGTATTGCGGATGATACAATTAATGAAAAGTCCTTTAGAAGTGTCCTGTGCTGTTCGAACCGTTGGCTTAACTGGGCTAGTACGTGGTTCATGAACGGAATGAACAGGGTTCTGCGAAAATATTCTTCCGCACTTTCGAATGCATTGCTCCCAAGGTTTTGCTTTCGGACACCGGCTCGACGGCTGGTGATCTCCACATTCAGTTTTTCTGCCAATGCCTGCATTTGTGCAAATATTTTTGAGAAAGAAACATACGTGTTCTTGCGGTCACTTTCAATTGTCTGGTGTATCACGTCTATGTCGTCAATGGCAGCGCTCATGTCGATACTCCTCGTCTGCAGCTTCTTTGACAGTGGCAAAGTCAGTGCTAACACGTGTTCCGTCACATGCAGGCTTACAAGGAACGCTGGTGAAAAGAGTGCCAACATTAGACTGTTTGCCTGCACTGGACTTTCGCCATTTCCGTTAAACTCAGTCTCCTCTAGTGCTGCGATCAACGGCTGAAAGAGGCTCACAAATGAAAGCACTGCATCGTGCTTCTCGGTCCAGCGCGTTTCGCATAGTCCCAAAAGGCGCTGCCTTGTAGGCTCAGGACAGCTCAAACTTATCACTTTTCGCAAAACGTGTGAGCGGCTAGAAGATTTACGGAAAAAGGCTGACGTCGCCTTCAGAGTCCCAAAACAGTTTCGAATGTCTGTGATGGAGCATGCTGCACACACAACTAGATAAAGGGAGTGACACGCGCAGTGAATACATAGAGTGCGGCTGGATATTTCTCACGGACAGCAGCTTGAACACCATTCGTTTTGTCGGCCATCGAACTTGCACCACCGTAGCCTTGACCACGGAGATGCTGCATGTTAATTCCCATTTCTATAAGGAGCCGTATGATGGTGTCGGCCAGGGCCCGGCCATTTGGTCGTGAATTGGCACAAAGCCTAAGAACACTTCTCCGATTCCGTTCGCATCCTTATTAAGGTACCTTGCACAAACAGTAAGCTGCTCGATACCCGCAACATCCGTCGTTTCATCAGCAAGTACGGAGAAGCAGCCTGCAGCGTTTACTTTTGCGACTAGGCTTTCCTTGATGATTGCAGCAGAATTTCCATAATGTGGTTTTGTACATATAAACTAAAATATGAGGCCTTATTTGGGCAACTTTCCAAATGCTTTTTTTTTATCTGTGTCGCCACAATCCGCGCGCATGCGAAGCAGCTCTTTGAAGTTGCCTGTATTTGTAGAGGAGGCTGTGCTTGAATCCATGGGACCACTGTCTCTATGTCCACGGAGAGCCACACCTTGCCACCCGCAAAAGAGAACTGTCTCAACAATAGGCTGTAACTTCCTTCGGATCTCTCTTATTTGAATTTGCCTGCCATGGTCCAGCTGATCAACAACACTGGGCACACATCCTGAGAAGGTTTGAAGAAAACTATCGGCTACCAGATGAGCGTCAGTGTGACATTTAGTGACTTCATGTGCACCGAAGACTTCGAGGGCGTGCTTCCACTTTTGAAATGGATTGGATACGAGGGCCTTAGTGCGCGCATGTTGGCCCTTGCCAATCTCACTTCTGCTAAAAAGGACACACACTCGGCAAAACGCGCCCTCTTGAAGCGCTGAGAAGCTAAGCCATCGGTACCTGTCCAAGTACTGCAGAATGGGCAAGTTGGTGCATTATGACAACGTATTGGTATAGCGCAGCTCAGTTTGAGCATAAAGAAAAGAGGCTTCAGCGAAGAAGGAAACACAGGCAACAGGATGAGCGCTAAACTTCCAACTTTTTGTTTATTGCATGACCCTACAGCACATTATATGGCTCACCTCACAGCACACGTGACGCTCATCCTGTTTAGCGCTCATCCTCATGAAGTTTAGCGCTCATCCTGTTGCCTGTGTTTCCTTCTTCGCTGAAGCCTCTTTTCTTTATGCTCAAACTGAGCTGCGCTATACCAATACGTTGTACCTGTCCAGCCAAGCCACGTAAACATTCGTTTCTGCTTAAAATCGTTCATAGACTTAAACATATAGCATGGCGGAGGAATCCAAGGAGAAGCTAGCAGTTGATGTTTTGTGTCATCATCCACTTTTGAGCCATCTGTGTAGAGCCCGATATCAAACTTGCTTCTGCTAACATTTTGAGGGTCATAAAAAGATAAATAATTAAATAAATGATAATCAGGCTGAAGCCCAATAAATCCCACCACCCGGGTCACGCCGCTGGTTGGTGGTGTATGAGAGCACGAAAAATTTCGGGGGGGGGCTGAAGCCCCATAAGCCCCCCCCTGGCTACGCCCCTGCCGAGCCGTCCTTCTTCCGGACGAGCACAACAGGTGACGACCAAGAACTGGACGATGGCCAAATGATGTCGCGTTTCAGCATGTCAGCGACGTTGTCCTCGATGACTTTACGCTCTGCAGAGGAGATGCAGTATGGTCGGCAGCGCACAATGGAATTGCCCTTGGTTTCGATGCGGTGCACGGCGACGGATGTACGACCCAGAAGCTTGGAGTGGATGTCAAAAGAAGCACTGTGTTTTCGAAGTAGTGCTAAGAGATCTTCCTTTTGCGTCGCAGGGAGATCAGGGTTGATGGTGGCTGTTAAAGCAGTGGTTGTCGCATGGTTTTAGATAGTATTAGGCGACGGTGGTGGATCTGTGTGAAGAGGCATCAGGGCAAGAGGTTCTGTGTCAGCAAAGCAGGCCACAACGCTACCTTGGGGCAGAACAAGTGGCGAAGATGTAGGGTTACGTGCAGTGACCAACGCTCTGCTATCATGAAACCTGACCAAGCTAGGCGCAATGACAATTCCTCAGGATATCCAGCGACCGCATGGAGCAAGAAACACATCACCATTAACGATGATATCGGACGTCAACATCAGAACATTCTCGTCGCCAGGTGGAATGGAACAATCGACCGCCGTGAGGAAACGCAGTTTGTGAACATCGTCATGAGATGAAAATTCCGTGTCCGTCATATGAACAACTCGCTGTTGACAAGATATCACGGCCGACGCTGAAGAGAGAAAGTCCCATCCCAAAATTAGTGTGTGCGTACATGACGGCAGGACGAGAAACTGAATGTGATGAAGTATGCCGTCGATGAAAACTCGCGCTGTGCACACACCAATAGGCCGAACAAGAACTGCATTGGCACACCGAAGGGGAGGTCCAGTATACGGGGTTTTTACCTTTCGCAAGCGAGAGCACAGTTCGATACTAATAACGGAAAGTGCTGCCCCCGTGTCTACCAATGCTTCAGTCCATACACCTTCAGCACATACTAACAGTACATTTGAGGGCCGCTGCGGAGGAGTTTGACTTAGCCCGAACAATGCAGCTTCCCCTCCCAAAGCTGCACAATTTAGTTTTCCGGGCGATGGCCCGGGGCCGAAGCAGCTGGTCGAAGGGGAGAAGAGGAGCGGTGCATGGGTGATGGAGAGCGGCGACGCGGAAAACGGGAAGCAGCGGCTCTGTTGAGGCTCTGCGAAGATGGAGAACGACGTTTGTAAGTTTGGTAGGGGTGAATGTATTGTGGAACCGGAGCAGGAAACTCGTCTCTTTCATGGTAGTCATAACCCCGTCTTTCATCCTGTTGACGGCGTCGGCAAAACCTGGAAATATTGCCATGGACTCCACAATAGTAGCATACTGGTCGAGGTGGGCGCCAGGCGTTGGGAGAGGGAAGCGACGCTCGTGGTGACAAAGCATTCACGGAACCGTGCATTGTGGGCGCATGGGGTGGTATCTGTTGAGAAGGCACTAGGGCCACAACCTGGGCGTAAGTTGGTGTTGGTACGTGGTCGTGCCTGGAAATTTCCGTACACCTCATGGCAACAAGTTCTTCTCGGACGATGTTGCGGAGGCTGCTGCCCGGAGATGTACGGAGCTCAAGAGGGTAAGACATAGCCTGTGCTTGGAGTTCCTCTCGTATGATGGAACGAATCAAGCTGCGCAGCTCGGTGTCATTGGTTGCGCTCAGATGAGATGTGTCAGGCTGCAAACGGAGCAGATGGAGCTCATCAAGGCGCTGACACGTGGCGACGATTTTCGAGATGGTAGTGGGGTTCTGCACTGCAAGGGCGTTGAATGCCGCAGCATTAATTCCTTTGAGCAGGTGGCGCACCCTGTCCGTCTCCGTCATTGAGCTGTTCACACGGCGACAAAGGGCGAGGACATCTTCTATGTAAGAAGTGTATGACTCGCCAGTTTGCTGGACACGCTCCGCTAATTTCTTTTTCGCGATGTCGGAGCAGATTGAAGGGTTCACGAAAATCTGTCACAGCTGGTGCTTAAATGAGGTCCAATCCATGAAGTCCAACTCGTGGTTGAAAAACCAAGTCTTGGCTACACCCGTCAGGTAGAAGGTGACACGAGTAAGTTTTGCAGGGTCGTCCCAGTGGTTGAGTGCACTGACGCGGTCGTACTGTTCCAGCCTATCTTCGACGTCGTCCCCACGAAGGCCAGCGAACACCTATGGATCCTTCTGAGGGGTGGTAACCAAGCAGGAAGGGGTTCCTGGCGGGGCAGGTGTCGTGGATGGTCCAGCGTTGGAGCTCTCGTCTTGTGACATTGCCGATGTCTGCGAGTTGAAATGGCAACCTGAACGGAGCTCCAGGGGTGTATTGAAGTGGAAGGCGTAGCGCCACCGATAGAGCCAGAGGACTGAGGAACCGTACAGCACAATCCACCACTTGTGAGACGACGTTCAAGCCGAAAGACTCTTCTTTATCTCGAGCCTGAGCCCCCCTACTCAGACCCAAGTGGTGATGATGAGTATTTACAGGTGAGATGATGAAACATATGAATAATGCTCACAATATTTTAGACCTTATGTTCATTCATTTTAACCCGGTTTTGAGCATTGGTAACCTTGTTATGGCCTGTTTTGAGCGCTTTATGCGAGTGTGATCGCGCCACATGAGATGCGTGGATGGACGACCAGCCGGGCCCGTAAAATCAATCATGGTTCGCCACGTGGTGGCACTTGCTTGCCAGCTCTACTGTTTACTCAGATTACACAGGCGTGGAACTGGCTTTAAATTGTTTTTTTATGTGAACATTCGTGGTCGGTGTCCATTTTAATTGTCCTCAAGAAAGAGAGATGTTCGAAGCTTACGTCATCAGCAAGACGGGGAGCAAATGCATCATAAACCCTTCTACTCAGATTCCTACAATATTCACTAGAGGGAACTCTGGCGCTAGTGTCTATGGGAGCTGCAAAGCATGGCGCTTCAGCCAGCATAGCAATGATGGGCAGTGCACGGATTTGTCTAAACTTTGTTCTTTCGGCTCCGTTTGGCTCCGTGTCGCCTGCTGTCACTTTGTCGCAAGACGAAGATCAGCAAACGTTGAGCAGTTCCACCTTGACCTTTTAGGATCACCAATTCAAATCGGGTCGCGAAGGTCACAACGATGTATTCTTTTATTGTAAACAAAACCCAAACACAACAATAAACAAAGCCACAAGTGCATTCGAAGCCCGCAGGTACGAAGATTAGGCAAATCCGTGTCCTACCCATCATTCCCATGGTGGCTGAACGATCGCAGCACCAGAGTTCCCTATGCTAAATATTGGGAAACTCTATGCTTCTACTGACTTACCTCAAAGTGAGATGATTAGTGCAGTGGGCGTTCGTGTATATCTGTTCTTGCTTATGCGTTGATTGTGTCGGAGCCACGTGGTCCTTTCATGGCTTTATATTTGCCTTCGACTTGAAGTAATGCGCAGTTGCTAGTGCGCCTCTTTCCTGTCTTCTAATGTTCCCAACTTTGTCACTTTGCGCTACAACCAAACTAAGCACCGCAGGATGGCAGAAACCTGTTACCGACGTTCATGCTACATTTAATAAACCGAGCTTTGCGCTTCACTGTGCAAAAGCATTTATGCTCACTGCCAGCGCACGACACGCTGGCAATTACGGAGCCGAGAAGAACGCCTGCACACCCAAACGTTAACATTGAACCTTCGGTTGGTGGTCTGTGCTTGTCTCTGTCTTTTTCGTCATCCTTGTTTTCGCTTGTGCTGTACACACAAAAGCACAGTACGACCTGCCAACCATAAGCCGCTAGCTTTTGAGACAAACAGCCACATTCCGTTGACCTGGCAGCGACTGCCGCTCATCCTCTGCTTATGGAGGCGCTAGATGACAGTTCCACGACTGCCCCCAACACGAAATGGCGGATGTATACTCGATGTTGCCGAAGCACGAATCATTATAAATATTTCCTATTACCAGCTGTACTAGCAAAACTTTGGTTTGGGCGAGCTGGTTCATCGTCGAATCTTTAGCGCTGCCCCAAACAAGTTCGACCAGCTGTACATTATTGTATAACGTGATCAGTCATTTTATTTTTCACGTGTGCGTAATTTATTACTATTCCACTCCACCCCTGCCTGGCATTGTTGGAACGCCCTATTTTCTAAATAAATAAATAAAAAATAAGTATTTAAAATAATAAATAAATAATAAACCACAGCATACTGCCTACGTTACCAAACGAAGTAGCTGTATCAGTCTTTGTACTTCAACTTTAACAATTGGGATGTCAGAGCTTGGCAAACCCCCCAATACGCCTTCGCAAAAACGATTATTATGCCGGCACGCACTCTCATCGTCCTCTTTTTCATCTTCTTCTTCACTACCGGAACACATGCACCCAGTGCACGATCTCCCGCTGTGCAGACATGTGCTGCGTGGGATGCAATAACTCTGATGGGCGAGAGAACGAGCACAGAGAAAGAGAAAAGAAGAGAGAAAGAAAGAGCTAGACAGAAATAGAAAGACAGAGAAAGAAATAGACAGAGAGATAAAGAGATAGAAAGAAACAGACACAAGAAAAGTATGAAATTAGGGGAATGGTGCGAGGGTGTCATTTTCTGTATGATACACAACTAATGAAACCGGCAGACAATTAAGCCAAGGAAAAGGGAAGCCAAATGCTTTGCTTGGCTTAATTGTTTGTTGGTTTCATTAGTTGTGTATCAGACACAAGAAAAGACAGGAAAAAACAGATCAAGACAGAAAGAGGGAAAGAGAGAGAAACTAAGAAAGAGAAAGAAAAAAAATAGAAAGAGGGAGAAAGAGAGAAAGAAATAGATAAAGACAGAAAAAATTAATAGAAAGAAACAGAGACAAGAAAAGAGAAAAAAAACGACGCAAAAAAAGAGAGGAAAAGAAAGAGAGGAAAAAAGAGAAACACGGCAAGCCGGCCAGCTCCGCTGCTGGCTCCAGCCATGCACCACTAATGCAAGCTGCGCCCGTTCTTTCGTTCCTTTTATAGTTCTCACTTAATTTCGCTTTTCCTGCTGCTTACATTTGTCACAAATCGGGCATCACACGTCATGCAGAGAGAATGTCACTTCATGTGGCCTAGAAATACTGTCCTACAAATCAGCAGGCAAGTCTAGTCTGTGAGTGCATGAGCAACAACAGCATGACAAGTACAATTTTAATTAATGCAATTTGGCAGCAGTTGAACGCACGCCTTATGAGACGTACTAGTAGTGCAGACTTTACTCACCCGCGGACCCTGTTTCATGAACACGAATGATTCCACTTGGTCCAGATCACCTGCGAAATAATGCAACATGAAAATGGCAGTGGCACCTTTGAAAACCTGTTCTTTCTTTCTTTGCACAATATTCAATTTATATGGATAGCACAAGACTGAGAAGCACAATGGAGATCTCTGCTATCTCGTACGCTTTTCACGTTAGCGAGTAACCAGAATACCGGATGCAATCTGTGCATGTGCATGCCTTTACGGAACGTAGACTTGCTATCGCGAAATGTAAATTACTCGCCGCATACGTTTTACATTTATGGCCTTATCTCGTGAATTCACATTGTTCGTGGCTACTCGCGAGATCCGCTTCACAGAGACTACAGTCGCCGAGTCAAGACGAGCCGAAGTGCGAGCGCCAGTTACGACTAGAGCACTGCACGGGCTCGGGCCTATCTGAAAAGCCGGGCCGGCTAAAGTAGTTTTCACGGCGGGCCCGGGCCGGGCATGGGCCTAAAGCTCTGGGATTAAGGTCGGGCCCAGGTTTGAGGTGGCACGCTCGGGTAGAGCCGAGCTTCGACTTTGCTTGGTTCTCAAGACTGTTCCACAGACGTTGTGCATACATACAGGGTGTCTTTTTTTTAGACAATACAGATCTTTTATAAAAATGCTATGACAGTCAGGCTCCCGTCGTTTTCGTCATTGAACTCCACGTCAAGGTGAAAATACTTTCCCGCAGCTAAAATGACGTTGATACGACTAATTAACAAAACTTGTTAATTAACTTTTTAATTATTGACTTGAGGGCAGGTGTTCAATTACAAAGTTGTAGTACGTGCCCATTTATGCTATACCTATTTTTTAGAAATCGCCCGGCGCGCACAAAGCGCGGCGGAACACCGGAATGACACGTGACAGGGAAGTGACGAAATTTGAATGAAGGCGCGCCAAAGCAGAATCTGGTGAGAAAAATCGGCAAGCATTCTGAAATACACTAGTAGACAGCTTAACGTTTGCGTGCAATGGGTGGTGCCTAAGGAAGAGGCTCTCAAAACTATTTCACCTGTCTGCAAGAAGAAGTGCTGCAGTGGCTGCCTCGGAGTTTTACGCTTCCCAGACAAAGAAAAGGTTGATGTCACGGCTCATGTACACAGTTCGAAAGAAACAGATAAGCACCAAACACTACGCCAAAAGTAAGCCAATGCATGCGCACAAGTGAGATGACTTGCAGTTTTCACGAAAACATACGGCCGTGGCGCGCCGTTAGGGAGAGATTCTTTGCAGTACGTTCCACATGGGTCTCCTTTGCGCATGCATGGCCACACCTGGCAACCATGGGCAGCACGCGCTGGCACCTGAAGTCCCTAGATTTTTCCCTGTTCTTTCGACTTTACTGGCACCCACCTCACGTAAACGCCTGGCCTTGGAAAATATGGGCGGTGCGCGCTAGCAGACGCCACACGCCAACAGCTATGAGGACCCAACTAAAATGTCACTCTACAACAGCTGAAATCAAGCTTAGAAGAATAGGAAAAGGGGACGAAGGCTCCCACGTGGGCACATTTGAAAGAAGTATTGGGCGTGCAGCTGCTACGATGGGCGATTATATGCGCTGCACGCAGGCATCCGCAGCAGCCCGCGACCCATGCATCTAGCTTCGTGAAAATATTAAGGGTCTGTGCTTGTGCTACTCCATTCCATCCGATACAGATGTTACTTCAGTACATTTTGAAGGTGAAAACTTCAGCGCTAATAGGACGGTACACGCGCACTGTGCCAGGGCTCGTCTCATCTCTTTGTAATTCGTCCTCGTTTGTGCTGAAGTTCTTACCTGCGAAGTAATGCAGCAACTAGGCCTATTAACGTGAGCGTTTGAACGGGTTGGTAATTCATCTAGAACATCATCTTGATGGCTTTCACCTTCCAGTCGTCTCAGGCAAATGCATAAGGGACCCTGAGTTTTTATTGTACTTCAGTACAGGCCATCTCATTGGCGCATCTTAGCACCTCCGTACGGTAAACGCCATAAGTACGGCAATATCTACCGCACGCAAATGTCAGTCGCTACTAACAAGTCCCGCAGGTGCCTTACATCTTCTTCAGGTGCTGTCGCCACTGCAGGCTCCACAGTGACCCACGCCGCAGGAAAAGTGGTGCGGAATCTGCTCTCAACAAGTGCTGAGCGTAGTCGCAGCAGCGGCAAAGCGGCACTACCCCTACGCTCAGTATATTCTAGGGACCGTACTACCGCACTACCACACGCCCGACATGCCTGTGCTCGGCCGCCCCAGAGAACATCTGGCCACGCTCGTAAGGTGCGTCTCTGTTGCTAGGCGACGGCCACGTATGCGCAAAGGAAACCCACGTGGAATGTACTGCAAAGAACCTCTCCCGCGCCGTCATTCAAATTTCATCACTCCGATGTGACGGGTAGTTCCGGTCTGGCGAAGCAGAATGGTCACACTTCGTGTGCACCTTGCACTATCAGTTTCGATTTCACCCATGAAATTCGATGACAAATCTTACGAACTACGTGCAACTTTTATGATTTCTAAAAAATAGGTATGCCATAATTTCGGCTGGTAGTGTGGTGGCACCTGTTGGAGCAGATACCAACCACTCCGCGAGCTTCGTCTTTGTTGCCAGACGGCGTGCTGCCGGGCACACTGGGCATCCGAGATTGCGCGCAACCTGTCAGCGCGCAATATCGGAAGCCATGACTGGGCGAAGCTTAAACCGTCGAGTGCACTCATGAAAGCACTGCGATCGCCGGCGATGCCAGCGTGTCTGTGAGTTGAGGGTGAAAGGCAGTGGTGAGGAGGAGGGTATAGATATAAGTGTCCGTAGCAGCCTTGGTACGCAGTGCATCGCTTAATTTCTGGTGCGAATGATTTCGGGATGCTCTTGCCTAAACGCTGACAAAACTTCAAAAAACCATTTCAGGGTCCCTTTAACGTGCACCTAAATCTAAGTACGCGGGCCTCAAGCATTTTCACCTCCATCGAAAATGCAGCGGCCGCCGCCGTGATTCGTTCCCGCAACCTGCGGGTCAGTAGTCGAGCACCATAACCACTATACAACCATGGCGGGTATCGGCAACAACACACACACACATATCGCGTGACCTACGTGACGCAGACAACCAGCAGACAGGTGCTATCACCTCACTTCTCTTTTGCAAAAAATTCTCGCACTGTCCTTCACTTCACTTCAGTGAGATGGCGTGCCGTTACAATTTGAATGGAAAACCTCATTAGTGGATCAAGGTCATTGGAATGCCACAGTACAAGCTGTCCGTGGCTGTCGTCTTTAAGTCTCTGAGGCAGCCGCATAAAGAGACTCCTAGGAATTTTTGACATGAAAGTGTTTCATGCCGGAGTCCACCAAGACTTCACTGATGTATTTGCATCACGGATATGACGTAAAATGTATACTTACAGAAGACAAAGAAAGAAACTAGAGGAAAAAGTTCCGTCGCTGGTAATCGAACCCATGACCCCTCGCTCCACAGCGCGCGGTGCTAAACGACTTGGCCACACAGCGTACATTCTTCAGCACACTAACGGCGAGCTATTTGTATACACCATTAACCATTGGCGGAACTCAGAACTCGATGGCACTTCAGCGTGTTCTTGTTATCACCAGCGAGATGGCGTGAAGGGCGCGCTTTAAAGGTCGTTGCCCCGCTCGTTGCGATGCGCGCACGCCACGAGTACATTGCCCCACGAGGCGTGGTGGCCTGTGCGCGTGCGCTTATCTCGTGATGGGGGTGGTTTGTATGTCTTTTGCGTTCACCACAAAGGTTGCGTTGAAGTTGTGTTATTCCGCATAAGATAGAACGTGTGTTAGTCGTGCTCTGACATCATACTATGCTTTGCATGTCGTTCCTAAGATAAGATGCACGTGCCTGTGGCTGGCTCTATGACGTCACTGTAATGCTCTCTGTTAGCTTATAAGACTTCCGCGTGTGTGCTGCGGGTAATTCCGTTGTATTGCAAGTTGCAATAAACATGTGTGTTGGCTAGTAGGCTCCCAAGTCATGAAGATATTACAGCAGTTACAGAGCGCACAAAGGTCACCTCTCTCGCTGCAGCGGCCGCGTTTGTGAAAGGAGCGCACTACTACAGTAAAACCCCGTTAATTCGGACTTCACGGGACCAGAGAGAATGTCCGAATTAACCGAGGGTTCGAATTATCGCGAGTACGATCAAAACACTAGAAAAATGTTTCCGCCACCACCAGACTTTTATTTCTTAAAGAAGTCGGTGATCGCGGTTTGCTTCGCGGAGGCAATGTGCAAGGAAATCACAATTTTGCTAAGTTCCTGAAGGTGGCTGTCCGCGCACACTGTGCCGCAAAGCGGCGGTCTAGCTGACGCAGCCAGGCTTGAAATATTTCGGCCGTCATCCAAGCCTTTCTATTAAAGCGATAGTCGACAGGCAGCTGCTTAATGTTCTTAAAACATCTTGGCTTCGCAGCCTTTCCTATCATCAGCAGCAGCAGCTACTCTGTTCCGGTCATGTTCGTAGCCAGAAGAACCGTCACCCGCTCTTTACTCCGTTTCCCGCCGACGCACGGGTCCCCCTTAAACATGATCGTCTTGTCAGCGCTGTCTCGTCAGTGTTGAAAATGTTGCACGGCTCGTACGTAGAAAGGCGTGCGGAAAGTCCGGAACGCCAGGCCTGCACAACGCTTCACCGCGCACGTTGCGGCACACCAGGGGTGCTATCGCGGAACGATGCCTTATGCCATATTCTATGCTATTCTTATCATCCACCACTCGTGGCTGGCTGATCGCGTTCATAACGCTATTAATAACGCGGACGGACCGTCGCCATGTTGCCTGTTGCTGATGACAGTAGCGATGCACTGCCTTTCATTGTGTATGTGCCTCCGAGATGCAAAGCTCGTTTTAAATCTCGAAGGCCATAATCCGACCTCGTTACCTCGTTTTAAATCTCTGAGGCCATAGTCCGATCTCGTTACCTCGTTTTAAATCTCGAAGGCCATGATCCGATCTCGAAGTTGTTCAGATGCGCCGTAGATTTCGGCTGCGAATCCGAATTATATCCGAACCGCGGCCGTGGCGGTATCCGCTGCTGCTTCCCCGTCTCGACCCGACCTCGGTCGGGAGTTCGAATTAACCGAAGCGCGGTCGAATCTGTCCGAATTAATGAGAGTTCTCAGCCATAGAACAATGCACATTTTGGACGGGACCAGACGGCGCGTCCGAATTAACCGAAATTCCGAATTAACGGGGGTCGAATTAACGAGATTTTACTGTATAACACAAAAAAGTAACAACAGTGACAGTTGTTAGTTCGCGCTCGTCCTGAGTATACTTGTGCATTTGTTTTGTGCGTCCTTCTTTCTGTCTGACGGTGCTATAGCTGGCAAACACCAATAGACATTGTACAAACTCATACATCGATGCACAATAAATGCTCCACAGCCTCTGTGAAGATATGTTTCCCTTTCGTGTTTTACCAATTCCTATGACTGAGGGATCAGCCATGTTTTTTTATGTGTCCTAGTCACCCACTAAACTTCCTTTGCTTGATGTTATTGCTGCTAATCAAAAGCTTACCTTCAAAGTGCTCGCGCAGGTACATCAGGCAAAGCTCTGCAGGAATGCTGTCGAAGCCGCAAGCGCCCAGCACCACGATGCCCTTTTCACGAGCCTCGTCGTAGAACTCCAGCTGCATCCGCTCAAGGTACTGGGAAAAAATACATTTGCTGATCTGCTTCAAGAAATTCTTCACCAAATCTCAACTGCGGTGCAGAAAACAATCCGTTGTGTTTATTGACAAAGATGCTCATCTATCTCATTTGCTCATAACTGTAAGCCAAGTTTCCTTCAATTATCAATAAAAAAATTTCGGCATATAAGTTGCTTAATTTCTTGACGCACCGTGAACAGCTTCTTCACTATTTAACGAATCCGATTACAATATACCACAAAACAAGCTTTCCGAGACTTTGACGTTGACACTAAAATAACTGCATTCTTCACGTGAATGTTAAGCTTTTGAATCAAACATTGTCGATGCTTCTTAACGATGGTATCCCGTTAGTAACAAAATTAGTCTATCGCAGGTGGCAAGAGAGTACCTTTAACTGCAAACATCTGCCTTGCTTTTCAGTGTTGTCCATAAACATGATATGACAGTGCAAACAAAGAAGACAAAAGGCAGGAAATACAAAATAGTGCCAACTCACAACTAATAATGTTAGAATGCACCCACATGCATAAAATGGCACCACATCTTATGAAATCGATGACACTTTCATGAGGAAGGGGGGGGGTAGCAGAGTAAGAGTAAAGTGGGAGGAACTGCGAAAGGGAGTGCGAGGCTGGATACGGGCATTGTTGCTCGCTAAAAATCGCGCATGCACTTGACGAAGGCCTCAGATTACTGGGAGCAGGTGTCAGACAAGAAGTCAGATTAAAAATAATCGGTGCACTCAACTATAAGTAAATATGCCAAACTAGAGAATGCATACCACCGTATTGAAGGCAAGCTCTCAAAGACCTCCTGTGAGATGTACCCAGCAGACAAAGGTAACACGACAGTCGTTCAGTACAGGCGGGATTATGAACGGAAAATCTCTATTTTACTCTACAGTGAAGAAAAATGACACCCAATCCTCCCTTGAATACCTTCGGAACAACGTCGGTCTTGCCTTTGAGGTATTCCACAAACCCCCTGAGCTCCGGGTCTGATTGTTGTCGCTCAGCGAAGTCGTCGGCACTCCTTTTCTGTTGTGGAATAGTTGGCTTCCGCCTTGGATAGCGACCGGCTAGCATAACTGATAACACTTTCCAGTCTGTCAGTCCTCTGCACAAGGATGGTGCCGAGTCCTATGCTGCTTGCATCGGTGTGGATTTCCGTATTGGCGTATTCGTCGAAATGCACGAGTATTGGAGGTGTCTGCAGGCGTTGTTTCAGTTCCTGAAATGCCTCGACTTGCGCCGTTCTCCACTTGAATTGCACGTCGGTCTTCCCGAGGTAAGTTAGTGGCTCAGCGATCCGTGAAAATTCCTTGACGAAGCGTCTGTAATAGGCGCACAAGCCGAGAAATCGGCGTACGGCCTTCTTGTTGGTGGGCGGTGGAAAGGCAGCGATGGCAGCTGTTTTCCGCGGATCTGGGCGCACTACAGACTTGCTGATAACGTGACCCAAAAACAAGAGCTGCTCGTACGCGAAACGGCACTTTTCTGGCTACAGGGTGAGCCCGGAGGTTCTGAATCCTTGAAGTAAAGCTTCAAGGCACCAGATGTGTTCGTCAAAGTTTCAGGTAAACACAACGGCATCGTCCAAGTACATGAGGCATGTCTGCCACTTCAAGCCGGCCAGTACAGCATCCATAACGTGTAGGAAAGCCGCAGGTGCGGAGCAAAAACCAAAGGGCATGACCTTGAACTCGAAGAGGCCGTCTGGTGTTATAAAAGAACTTTTTTCGGTCTCTCTCGTCTACTTCTATTTGCCAGTAGGCGGCCTTGAGGTCTATTGACGAGAAATACTTCGGGGGTCGTCTGTCCGTGGAAGACGATACACATCTTTCTTCGTTATTTTGTTCAGGCGACAATAATCGATGCAGAAACGTAGTGTTCCATCCTTCTCCACTAGCACTACGGGAGACGCCCACGGAGTCTTGGACGGCTGGATGATGCTGTCACGTAGCATTTCATCGACTTGTTTCTTAACGGTCTTGCACTCATGTATCTAAACTCTGCACGGGCTCTGACGGAGCAGATGGGCATAGTCTTCGGTTATAATGCAGTACCTGGCAACCGGGCTTTGTCAAATTCATGATGGTGACGAGAAGCACCTTGTATTGTCGGAGCAGGACTTTGATCTGTTCTCTCCTGTACGGGGGAACCTTTGGGTTGTGAAAAGCGGGTTCAGCCACTTGCGTCGTCGCAATAAGTTAGGCAATATCTGTGAGAGCAACAGCATTGCTGGCTTGCACAATTTCTTCGATAAAGGCAACTGCCGTTCCTTTAACAATATCTGTGAGAGCGACAGCATTGCTGGCTTGCACAATTTCTTCGATAAAGGCAACTGCCGTTCCTTTGTTGACGTGCTTGTACTCATTGCTGAAATTTGTGAGCAACACTTCTGCTTTCTTTCCTCGAAGCTCGGCTATTCCTCTTGCTACACAAGTGTCACGCCTGACCAACAGGTGCTGCTGGCCCTCGATGATGCCTTCCAAGTCTGTGGTTTTTTCAGTGCCAACGGAAATGATGACGCTGCAGAGGCGGAACAGTGACCTGCTCTTCAAGCACATTGGTGGTGGCTCTCACTCTGCAGACCCCAGCCAATGTTATCAGGTGGCCTCCAGCGATTTGGATTTCGGGGCCTTCCCAAGGAGTCTTAACTTTCTTCAATTTCGCGGCGAACTGTTCACTGACGACAGAATGGTCGGCTCAAGTGTCGACGAAAGCGGTGACGCTGTGGCCGTCGATTAGTAGTACGTCGAGGTCACTAGCCCGTCGTCTTGCGTTGCAGTTGAGTCGCGGCGTCGTGTCACGGCTAGGTCGGCTTGTTCAGCTGCTTCTACGTGGTCTCGTCAGGTCTTCTTCCGGCCGCGAAGTTTCGTCGTAGGAGCTCCGCTCTGCTTGTGGCGCGTTATTAAGATTTCGTCGTCGCGTCACAGAGGATCTCCGGTATTTCGTCGTACAGGAAGCGTACCTCCATCGGTTGCTGCCATTATAATTGCTTTTAAAGGAGTCCTGACACAAAAATTTTCGCCCCGAGTTTTTTTACTGCAGTGTGTCGTTGGGGGCCTGTTGTTCATAACACGGCACATCGTTTGCTGCAGTGTGCGACAGATGATTAATTACAAGCTCCTCAATACCGACGCAGCCTCAGTTTCGATTTCACAGAGCTCCAAAAACGACAAGCCGCCGGGTGCAACTATCACCACCTAGCGAGTGCAACGCTCGGTCACGTGAGCACACAGAACAGTGACGCATATCCACGCGGTCTGTCGTCGTCGGGCTCATCGTCGTCTGATGGCGTCGATTTTCTTGCGGCGGGGATGGAAGGAACTTTCGACGTGGCGAATCACTTCAGGTTTGACCCGCTGGAGAGGAGCGATTCGTCGGGAAGCGCATCAAAACAGAAATGGCGGCTATGACGTCATTATAACTTGTACCGGCTACAACGGTTACGTAGGGGAAGTAGGGGGGTCACCTCGGGTCACCTCCGAGGGTGTCAATGCACTAGGTACGACCTATAATGCTGGATCGCGCTCGCGAACTTCAAAATTCATATAAAATACCTTCCAAGCTCTATTCGCTGTCGATATTTTGCAGATGGTACACGCACGTACACGGGAATCGATACAGCAGGCTATCTCAGCCGCGAAATTTTGTGTCAGTACCCCTTTAAGGCGTGAGAAAACACAATCACAAGAAAGGACACGGGACAGAGCGCCACTAAAAAACTGGCCGCGTATCTGCGTACTTCACTGCAAATGTCGTCGAAAGACGATAGTCTTCTGCCGGCCGTACTACGAGTCCTGGTCTCATCCGCGGCCACCCGTGATGCTGTTCTCGTACCAATTTTTTCATCAAGCGGCTATTTAAGCGCCTCCTCTATGTTGAATTGGCCGCATCTGGCTGGCACTGATAAAATAGAGGAGGCGCTACGTGAGATATGGACGCCATCTGGCAGTGGCGTCGGAAACATGAGCTTGTGCAGAACCCAGGGCCACTGCCAGGTGGCAGCACCATATCGTCGGCAGAGGGCTTTTTCGTGCATAGCGTCGCATTTTCAGCACAACCTAAGAAACACTAGGGTCATTAGAATTACATATCTATGTGTTTTCTAGTAAAGGAACACACCACCTAATACTTATGCATTGATTTCGTGCCTCAGATATGCGTAATATTTGCTTTTTGATCGACAATGTTCACATGTATGAACACAGCTACCAGTTCAAGACGGCTGGGCGTTCAGCAAGTGCTTAAACTTTGGCCGGGTGGCTCAGTTGTGTGACAGACAGAAAGAAAGAAAGAAAGAAAGAAAGAAAGAAAGAAAGAAAGAAAGAAAGAACACCAGACAGAGACAGACAGACCAAAATTTCTACGTTCAAGTATCCCAAGATACTCATGCTCAATAAACTTTTTCTCGGATTTATACAATACTACGAAAGTGTCACTAACGCACATGTGACCTTTTTCGCCGATACAGAACGCTTCCATCAATTCTATGGCTGTTTTATCTTTGCTTCTGGCGATAACCCGCACGTCAGAAATGCGTGGTCCACAAGAGCTTGAAGGCCAATTCCTAATATGCATAGGCAAATTTTGGCCCTCTTTATTTTGCTAAACATTTCGTTCACGCGCCCCGATTCACTCATTTAAACATCGACCGGTTTGTCCTATGTAGGAACAGCCGCATGTAAGAGGGATCTCATGGACTACCCCTTCGGCACATCTCGTGTACGATAGCCCATGCTGAGTGCCACATCCACTTAAGTTCTTTATTTCTTTTTCTATTTGAGAGTAAAGCCCTCCGAGTTTCCTAGGAGCTGAAAAGACGAGCGGAACACCATATCTGCTCGTAACCTTCTTCGGGTTATGGCCCAGCTTGTGCACATACGGCACGGCCACTGGTCTGACATCTTTACGAGGGACCTCAGCTACAGCACTAGGAGCCCTTTTCTTCATTTTTGTAAGCTTTCAGCGACACCAGTGACACCGTGTTTTCTGCGCACGAGCTGAGAAGGATACATATTGCCACACACGCTCCTTTCTTAGTATGTTTTATGTTACCAGCCCATTGCATGTGTAGCTGCTGTCATGCACAAATCGCACCAGAATGTCTGGGAACATTCGAGATTATTTGAGGATCGTCTGTTATGATTGAGCGCGCAGCCGCGAACAGATGAGTTCATTCTCAAACTAACGCGGCACCAGCGATAAGGCTCGAATGTTCGATGCCGCATGTATAAATGCCGAGACGCCTTGCCGCGGTTCAGTTGTATCGACGGCCGATGCTCTGTTCGCCGCTATCACTGCACAGTGTGTATTGCTGTAGTTTGACTTTCCGTTTCCCGGCCACACGTCCAGACAATTAAAGAGTACGTTTCATCTTGGACACGCCGACTGCTGCCTTCGTCGACGTCATGACCCCGTGACAATATCTACAAGGTTGGTCAAAAGTTCCCAGGCCGCAACCCCCAGCTGAGGAGCAGTAGCTCGTTGCTATCGGGGCGTTGTTATCGCAATCACTCTTTGGCCCAGCACGCTGTCGTCGAGCTTGTGCGTGGAGGGTGGTGTGTCTCCCTCTCCCTTTTTTGCTCTCATTCATAAGAAATTGAGGAACAAACATGGTGCGTCATATTCCTTCACTGTTCGCTCTTCGAATTGTATACTACTGTGCAGCGCTGCTTATTTCACTAAGATGTTCCAGCCAGCCCCAACACAAGCGCTTCACAGTACATTTCGGGCTCCGATCATGTTCGTCAGCAGCGAATTGCGAATTGACCTGTGCAGACGGCTGAGAGAGCCATTGCAGTGCCAATGGAAAGTTAAACGCACGATATTGTTCTCCAGGAAGCCGAAAACTACGGTAATGTATACGGTGTCTAGATAAATGTTGCCGCAAGCATGATGCGTTCATCAGTTTTCCAGAAGACTGCCGCCTCGCTACACGCTGCACGGTAGTAAAATATCGAAGAGCGGACAGTAAGGGAACATGCCGCACCAAGTTTATTTCTCACTTTCTTATCAAGGAGAGCAAGAAAGGGAGAAGGATGCATACACCTCTCCACGCACACGCTCGACGCCAGCGTGCGCCAAGGCGTGATTGCGATGGCTGCGTCCCGATAGCAGCGAGCCACTGCTCCTTGGCTGGGCGTTGCAGCCTGGTAACTTTTAACCACCCCTGTACGTGTATTTCTGCAAATAAATCAGTTGTTAGTGGTGCTCTGTCCCGTGTCCTTTTAGATGCGAAGTAGCTTATGGTCGGGGCTATGTCACTCCCTCCCTCTGCCGTGCGGTGTCCACACCCCCACTGCGCATGCGCATCCTCCTCCCCCTCCTCTCCTTGTCTCCTCTCCTCTCCGACTCTGATTGTGTCACGCGTGATTCGCAGTCTGTGTCAACCCAGCAACAGCGAGAATAGGCTTTGGAAATGTTCCCACGATATCCTTTAAAGGAGCACTGACATCAAATTTACGCATGTCAAGATTTTTGCATCCATGAGTAGTTATCAACCCCCTAGTAGCGATTCGCGACCCAAAATGCCACTGAGGGACGAATAACTCTCTGTTTTATTGATTTAGATCACCGGTATCTAGCACAATTCAAAACGGCCGGCAAACACGCCATTTTTTAGCACCAGCAGCGCCACCTCCAGACCGCGCCCGAGCTGACCACTTGTCTACAGAAAGGAGTAACGTGAAGCTCAGCTGCTCAACTAACATTTCGTCTACTAGGCGCACACGTTCAGTCATGCCTTGTCACGAGCATCGCCGTCAAAAATGTCGACTAGTGTTGAAGATGACATTCTGGAACTTAGAATCGCCGCGATTCGCGACGTCGCGAATCATTTTCGCTTCGACGCTTGACAAAACAGCGATTCAGAAATGGACGCCGTTCCAAGCAGCAACGAGGAGGTGCCCAGGGACGCACGCTTGGGCCATGCTCGCTGGTGTGTCTCAGTGAGCTATATTATGGAATTTTAGTGTGCACGCCATTCTGGTATACATAATGGGGTCTATAGAATATCGGTATAGCGAATGCATACCAGAGGAGAAATAGAATACGTTAGGTTTCTACAATAGCAATTCTGTGCTTGCAAAGTTCTTCTTTGCGCCGCCAGATGGCCCCACCTATCCGGCGTCTCACGGTTACTGCTGCAGTAACCCGGTGTTACGCTAGCGCAATGAATCCTACGGACGAACTAAAATTCACTATTAACGCTACCTGCGTGTTACTTGTTGACATTTATCTATATGCTACTCCACTTTCATAGCTTGTCGTCGTGTCGGCGTGTACCTCACGTGTAATGAAACGACACACTCATTCTGCTTTTTCTGCGCTTCCAACAACACACTTCCCCGACATGCTGAATGACGAACACACGTCGAATCGTGCTCTTTCCTTTCGCCTGTCTTTTCTTGGTGGTTCGCGTCTTGTAATTTCATGAAATCATTCAAAGTGGCGCGACGAAGATCAGGCATGAAGAGTGAAAGCGTTTCCAGGCGTCGGCGCCATGATAAAAATACTCGAATCGTTGACGTCCTCGCTACTAGTGCATCGTCACTCCGGATGGTATGCACCACACCGAACACGTCACAGTAGTGTCGATGTCGCAGGATGATGAAAGCCCCTTTGAGCTTTCACACACTCTTTGCCCTCGAAATAAAATAACGTCCAGGTGATGGACGCCATTCAAACTTGGTCAAAAATACTTATGCATACCGAACAATCGAATGAAGGACACATCTCGAGCTTGAAATTTTATGTCAGTGCCCCTTTAAGGAGCTTGTGTCACAGAAAATCCCGACAGACGCAAAGAATACAAAAGTCACGGTTTCATCCGAAATCGAACCCAGGCATTCAGCGGGGGCAGTCGAGTATCCTACTATATAGGGCCACACCTGTGCTTAAAACTACTTTGTAAAAAGACCCTATACAGACGTCATGTCAGGGCGACGTCAATTGTGGTTGCGGTGTTGGCTAACCACTTTGATAATGTGTTAAGCATTTCATATGTACTCCTATCCCTCAGCAAGCTAACGTCAAGTGTTGCTCGACCCCGCAGAAATACGCCAACCACCGCTACTATGATACCTACCTCACCGCCCCGTAACGTGCACTTCGTTTCGATAAAACTGATGTGTGTGCTCCAACACAAGCACCGATTTTACATAGGATCATGAGATACCCTTCAAGTGTCACTGAAGTAGGTGTATCTGGTAAGCCCTCGATATGCCCACATTTAGCCAATTTACAAGAAGACATTGATCCACATCGTAACGCTTGGCTCAAGGCAAAAAAAAAAAAAAAAACATCTGCTGCATATACAGCTGCAGAAGGACATGAGAAAGAAACATCTGCTTCTTCCTAATGCCCCGTGAACTTGCTGGCTTTTCTTCAAGTAACACAATCAGCTATTCGCTGAATGCTTCGCATGAAATCGATTCTCACAATGCGTGAGGTCTGCTGAAATTTTTTCGGTAACACCTACAACACCGGTTTTAAGTACCGTAGCAATATTTATGACAGCACTGCCATGCAAACCATATTTACAAACAGCAAGACATAAGCAATTAATCTGACAAGAGATGAAAGTGCACAAAAAGAACAGCTGCTCCTTCCTCTCCACGGGCAATAGCGAAAACATTCTGCAGCTATACATTTCGAGTGCTCTATAAACTGGGTATGTCAAACGCCGAAATTCTCATGTCCTACAAATACTTAGTATTTCGCACCCAACCGATCATAACCTTGCTCACTTATTTTAGTGTTAAACGACCAAGATCAGATAAAGGTTCTAGGGCCAACGTTCAGCGAAAAAAAAAAAAAAAGCAGCTTACCTGCGGTTCTCCACTGACATCAATGTGATGGGTGCCACTGTCAACGCAAGCCTTCACCACCTGGCGTCCAAAGAAGCGGTACTGCGGCGAATGAAAATGGAAACGGCTGAAGACCCATTACAAATACTTTCATCACACATTCTAAGAAACAAAATCTGCCAAGCTAAAAACGAGTTTGAGCGCTTTAGAGTTTAAAAAGCAGTATTTGTGCCTTAGTCTATACAATATCTTTATTTCGAAGTAACGTTTGTTCGTGTTGCATTAATATTTCTAGGCCACATTCTTTTCAGTGAATCGCCAAAATTTCCTTATTTTTCTATCACACAATGATTGTGTGTAAAACTCATTAATGCCATATCTTCGCTTGTGTTTTTTTTTTACTGTATCTCCTTTGGACAGACATGGCCACAGAAGTAGTCCATACAACGAATGAAGTTTCTGGGAATAGCAGCAGGCTTTTGTTGTTCTACATGCAACACACATTCCTGGCTTTCTGAAGGAACTCAACTGCAGAACCAGCAAAACGAAATGTTCCATGAAAATTAATGCCAGTGATAACTTGGAGCTCTCAACACAGATCACTAAAGCTTTGCCGATCTGATTATTCGCTTGCGGCGAAGCAATCTCCAATAAACTACAATTCCGGCAATCATAAAGGAGGTAGTTCTCACTGCCACTGCTAAACTCGAAGTCGCCATTTTTCAAACCCAGTATACAATCGTACTGCATGTAGGCGAGTGTGACCACAAAAAAAAAAAAAAATTACAGCATATCCATGGGTGAATGATGAAGAGCTTGGACGAAGCTCCTGAAGCAATCATGGTTACACCGTGAAATGTTCAGTGGTTTCGCCCAGCAGTAATCAAAGCGATACGCCGCTTTGATTACTGCACGCCATCTAGCATGCAGGGTGCCGCTGCTTTTATTCCCTTTTTTTTTCTTTTTTTTTTCCCACACATATTGCACACATTTCTATGGGACAGCGCCATCTAGTATACCGTCACCCAACTGCAGTTTGCATGCATCTCTATGGGACAGCGCCATCTACTGAATGATACGGGAGACGCGACGGCAGGGACAAGCTGCATGGAGCGACGACCGACCAGGTGATGCTATAAGGAGCTTCGCCCCTAAAAAAAAACTGGATTTCTCAGAACGCCATCTGGTGGTGCAGCATATATGCTAGAAATTATGTTTGTAGCAATGGATAGACAAAATGGATTCACTGGACGAGCCACACGCGTGATTGGCACACCCTCAACGCCGGCAATTCCCCGAGGTCAATAGATCTCAGTGAAATTCGCAAAGTAACTTCCCATGCGTACTAGCACCATCGAAACAACACACATGACAGACGCATAAATTTGGAACAAGTGAAATATTACCTCAGACCGTGGCTTCTCACAATTATTAGCCACATCGTCGTGTGCAACGTGCAAGTATTCACGTGCTGGGAATGAACCGCAGAAGAAAGCGGCGTCAAGGAGCGCGATGCATGCGGCGCTAAACGTTGGAGTCGCTAGAATTGACAAGAATTTACATCCTGTGTATATGGTGAAATGATTTTCACTACAGTACTCCCCAGCCACCCACGCTGCCGATGTCGATCGCAGTCAGCCATGGTGAGGCCTAGCACAGCCGCCAGTTTTGATGCCACCAGCTAACCTTGCCTGTAGCATGAGACAAATTAAATTGTTTTGATACCGTCAACCAGGGTGTCGGAACGAATGTTTTTCGTTTTGGTTTTAGTTTCGTTTCACCGCAAAAAGTTCCGTTCCGTTTCTGTTCCGGAGTGAAAAAAAAAATGTTCCGTAACGGTTCGTAACGGCTTTTTTAATGCAAAAATTTGAGGTTAAGGTAATCATAATAAATATTGGATTTAAGAAAGTGAGACAGGGGTAAAACACGTTCTATCCCACGTTCTTCAGAGGAGCGGAAGTAACTGTACCACCAACTCCTACCAACTAGCACAAACCAGTATACCCTTCAAAGTCATAGTATTTATTTTCTCAAAAGACAATTGCGACTTTTTTTATCGGGCTCATTTCTTTGTGTCAAGGGAGTGAGCACGATCTCGGAAGCAGCACATCACTGAGTACACTCTCTGATGTGCGAGACAGCTCTTCTGATAAAAAAATTGTCAGGCCAGCGCGGAACACAAAGCACAGTCACAGCGAAAGCTGGAAGAGCGGCCTTTCTAGAGCCTGCTGCAGACTCTCTTGAGGCAACTAATACAAGTACACATGCAAGGTACCCACTATATATGCCATAAATATTCATAATTTTTCTGAAGTAATCAAGCACCCACTATGCCATTTTTCGCCACTCTTCGGAGAATCGTGGTACCCGCTACACATCTAGGCTATGTGCACTTTGTGCTGTGGCTGATGACGATGAAGAATTATGACTGTGCCCTTTGCAACGGGTTGGAAGCATTCAACAACCGACTCGTAGTGCACTTCGCATTGTGTGATTTCAGGTTGTTATTTCACTCTTCTGCCACGCTATATGACATATGTTAACACAATTCCTTGCCCGACATGATGCCTGTATTGAGTATTTTTGCGATAGTTACAAGCACCAGCGTGGCACTGTGGTGAAATACCCGACTGCCACGCAGAGGGCGCGGGTTAAAATCCCATCCGATACTAGAAATTTGTTTCTCATTTTATTTTTTCTTATTTCACACAATAGTTGTTACAGCCACCGGCGGCGGCGGACAACTATGGCGCCAAAATCGGCTGTTGTGATCTCATAACAGCTTTCGCTGTAACAAACTTCAGCGCCGACAATGCCCTCTCCACGTTCGCCTGCGTGACAGGCGCATAAAAGTCCACTTGCATTAATATAAACATCTCTGGTTGGCACTGTTTTCGTTTTTCGCACAATGTCAACATATCTTTGCTTTGGAATTGCTGTCTGAGGTACGCGCTAATACTGTACCCTGATATATGCATAAGTGCTCACGTTGCATGACCTCAGTTGTTCCGGATTGTTAAGTTTCTCGTGAACCGAAAAACGATTAAAAAAATTTCGGTTTCCCTGCGGAACGAAATAGTAGATAAAGTTTCGGTTACGTTTTCGTTCCGGTCAAAAATATCGGTTTTTTTTCGTTTTTCGTTTTTGGTTTTCATTCCATTCCGACACACTGCTGTCAACTGCCAATTTTTCGGATATGCTCGAAAATTTGGACATTTTGGTGGCACCGCCACAGGACCCTAGAGACAATGTATCAGAACTTAGATGCTGAATCTTCGAAATCAAATTTTCCATACTTCTTGCTCAAATTGCGAGTTCTAAACGGCATTAATTGAAGACACCACTGCTACCACGTCGATCATGTCGCAGACTGAAACCAACACTTTCGTGATCAGATTTGTTTGCGGCTGTACCGGATTTCAAGTCGGTTTTACCGCAGTACTGAGATATTACGCAGTGCAGCATTCCGAGAATCCGAAGGGGCTATTGTCACATCGCGAGTGCGGCAATACTTTTACGGATAAGCACCCGATATGCAGACAGGCGTGATGGCGGTAGGCGCCAAACGCGCCAGTATGACTTAATTGCTGACAAACCTGTTATGATAAGTATCTTCAGCCAACTGCTCGGCAAATACACACCTTTCGTAAATGAGAACCCAACGCACCGCGACCCCGTTCACACTCGTCTCTTTGTGCGGGACTGCTATGTGCACCGCAGAGACGCGTTGCTTGCAGGAAAGAAAGCAGCTGACCATGCCTTGCCTGTGTGCAGCCATAAATGTAGTTGTTTGTCGTGCGGGGGGGGGAGGGGGGAGAAAGACGCTAATTTCTGCAGCCCTTGAAGGAGCACGGCGCAGCGTCTTGGGGAAGAGGGAGTGGGAGAAAAGAAGGGGATGGGTAGGTAGGTGCTCTAAGCAGTCGACGGCAGCATCGCTGGCAGGACGCGTCCAGGGGCAAGGAATCGGTCAGCAAGAGGCCGGTTATCAGTGGTAGAGCAGCCTGTTGGAGTTCACGAACTCCAGGAGGCTGTGGAAAGCCGGAACGTGGGGACGTACCGGGTGGAGCAGTTGGCTGGTGGTGGAGCTCAGGAGCCCATAGCGCCTGCGTGCCACGATGACCACGGCACGCTCCTGGGCCAGGGCAGGGCAGGAGCATAGCAGGTGGTCTAAGGTCTCGGTGTTGCCGCAACGACTGCAGGATGGTGAGGAGATGTGGCCCTTGGCATGTAGCCTGGCTGCTGTCCACACGGAGCCAGTGCGGAGACGGAGAAGTGTCGAGCGGCCGTGACGGGAAAGACCCTTCTCGGGAAGGAGCTTGGGTGGTCGGCTGGCAGTCACTCTGGCGTCGGGGTGAGTGGCAGCAAGGATCTGTTTCAGCCTAGGCTTGGAGTAGTCCAAAGGAGCAACCGATCTGGTCAGTGGTACTGTGGGGTGGTGGGCATCTCTTGCTAGAGCATCGGCCTCCTCGTTCCCAGCAATCCCCACGTGTGAGGGAAGCTAGTGGAGTGACATAGATACCCCTGCCGTACCAAGTGCTGCGAACTTGGACCTGAGGATGGCAGCTGTGAGGCCCTGAGGTTGGAAGTCCGCCAGGATCTGGAGGGCTGGCCTCGAGTCACACAGGACTGCCACTGGAGCTGCCATGCGCAGCGGCGCGCCGAGTCCAGCGGATGTACCAGGAGTGCCTCCATCTTCCCGGGTGACACCGACAGGCCGATGTCATGGAGGAAGGTCACGACAGCTTTTAGGGCATTTTGAAGCGAGTTGCGTATGGCCGTCAGGGATCGCCATGGTCCATGTACCCATAGAGCCACATCATCAGCATACAGGGAGCAGCGGACAGGGAAGCGGCCATGGACTGGTAGTGCCGCAGCGAGCAGCGCCATTGCCAAGTTAAAGAGGAATGGGCTTAATACCGAGCCCTGTGGGACGTCCGAGGTGATGTCTCGTGGTTGGCTGAAGAGCGGGCCCACTCGGAAGGCCCGGAAAGACCGTACCCGGAAGGAGCGGCCTACCAGGAAGGCCCAGACGAATGCTCGGAGGCAGCCACTGATGCCAAGGCTGTCAAGTGCCGCTTCCACTGCGGCGTGAGAGAGCCGGTCAAAGGCGCTTTGGAAGTCTAGGAGCAGTAGCATGGCGACTTCTCCGCTGGCCCAGGCGTCTTCAAGGGTGGTCACCACATCTGCTATTGAGTCCGCAGTGCTGCAGTGTCGCCGGAAGCCAGTTTGCTGTTCTGCAAGGAACTGTAGTTGTGCTGCAATCCATTCGAGCCATGCCAGAGCAATCGTCTCCATTACCTTACAGGCTGCTGAGGTTAGCGAGACAGGCCTGCAAGAGATGATAGAGGTAGCCGGCTTTCGGGGCCAGATGTCCGACAGGACCCCTGTTCTCCAGATGGAGTTGTATTGCTCTAGGAGCCGCTCGCGCTGCTGTCTGGCCAGGTTGCGCAGCATTTGGCTGGCGATGACATCAGCTCCCGGGGCTCCACGTCGACGGGTATGTGCCAGTGTTGCCTCGAGCTCATGGAACTGGATGGTCTCGCTGCATATCCTTGAGATCTGCTCAGCCATCCACGCAGGGTGGGGCCAGGTGGGTGGGGGGGCTTGTGGTAGCAGTTGGCAGGGACAGCGTCGGTGGGACTGGGGGCCTGTCTGCAAAGCGGTTGGCCAGGCGTTCTACCAGCACTTTAATGCTGACGCGCAGCAGGACCGCCACCAATAGAACTTGGCTTAGTGCTCGAGAGCTGGCAAGCAGGGCTCGCAGAAGGCGCCAGCCTCGTGCACCGTCAGGGTTGCGGCTGATCGTAGAGCAGGCACTGTGCCAGCTCTGTCTTCTGCGTCGGCGGGCGTATCGACGGCATACTGCATCCAAGTGTCTGAAGGCTGTCAACAGCTCAGGTAGTAGTGTACGCCGTGCCCCGCGCTCCAGGCAGCGTCGTGCAGCTCGGAGTCGCAGGTGGAGGAGGTCTGGCACTGGCTTCCCGCCTGGAACTGTGGAATGGATGGCCGCGGCCTTGGCATTCTCCGTAATCTGCTTCAGGAAGTCTCTTTCGTCGTTCGGCTGGTCCATCAGGATTCGGGAGGCGCTCCAGTCGGTAGTGTGGCACTGTCTGCAGTGGGGTTTGTTGCCCTGGAATGCAGTCAGCAGCAGTGGAAGATGGTCTGATCCCCATGTGTCAGGGAGAGCAGCCCAATGGTATCGGCAGTTCTCAGTGGCCAAGCTGAGGTCTATCGCCATCTCGGTGCCATTGGTACTCCGCCGGATGAATGTGGGAACACCCGTGTTCAGCAGCGCCAGGCCAAGTTGGTGGAAGACGTCCTGTAGTCCTCTGCCTCGCGGACAGATGCGCCTGCCTCCCCAGGTGGAGTGGTGGGCGTTAACGTCACCGCAAGGAATGAAGTCTCTGCCAAGGCGTGTGGCCAGCTGCAGCAGGCAGGAAGGGTCCCATGGTTCACGCGGTCGTATGTAGATGCTGGCCACTGTGCTGTCCACGTCGCCTGTACGTACACGCACCGCACAGCACTCGAATGGACCGCCCGTAAGGTCCGCCACGATCACCTCCGCCTGGACTAGCTCTCGTCGGACGTAGATGGCACAGCATGCAGTTCCTTGTGGGTGGCTGTCATCGAAGCATGGTGCAGCATGGCAAGCGTCCAGAGTGCAGACAGTCCTGCTGCTGTAGCCGACGTAGCCTGGTAGGCGGACCTCATCAGCCTGGGCATATACCTCCTGCAGCGCCAAGACGTCATAGCTGCTTTGGAGGAGGTGCTCGGCCAGGTCGTCTCTCCGCCGCCCCAGCGAGTTCACGTTCCACTGCAGAACGCTCGGGCGGCGGCTTCGACTCGTCCCGGGAGGAGGACTAGCCATGTTGTGTTGTGGTAGTCTGCAGAGTCACTGCCTGAAGGTAGATGGTGCATAGTGGATGGCCAGCGGGCAGTGTGGCACAAGCAAGCTGCATGGCCTGCAGCAGGATCTCCACCAGGTTGGATATTGCCCGCTGAGCCTCAGTGGTGGCAGCAGGACCAGAAGTACCGGTAGTGGCAGCAGGTCCAACAGGAGCCCCAGCAGGTTCGGAAGTGCCAGCAGGTCCAGCAAGAGCCCCAGCAGGCAGGGAAGTGGCAGCAGGTCCAGCAGGAGTCCCAGCAAGTAGGGAAGTGGCATCAGGAGTCCCGGCAGAAGGGGAAGTAGCAGCAGGTCCAGCAGGGGTCCCAGCAGGGGGATAAAGGGGGAACAGCTAGGGCCTGGGCAGTGGACCTGACTGCAGGCAGGAGTGGTCTGGAGGTCCGTGAAGGAGGGGCCGTTTGTACGGGGGCAGAGGGTGTGGTGGAGCCCTGTACCACGCTGGCGTAGGAGTACCCTTCTGTCCTGGGCACCTGGTCCTGCTGTAGCTCCTCTCGAACAACCACAGCACGAACCCCCTTCCTGGACAGAGGTGCTGTGGAAGACGCCATGATGGTAGCCACCCTCCGTTCCTGCTGCCAGTGGGGGCAGGCCGGTGTGTCCGCCGAGTGGGGTCTGCCACAGTTGACACACCGCTGCCTCTGGCAGTTTTCCTCTCCCCGTTGGGCCTGACCATAGTGGATGCAGCCATTTGGCCAGTTGCAGGTTTCCTTAACGTGGCCAAAGCGACCGCACTGGCAGCACTGGAGTGGGCGTGCTGGCCTGACCCGGAATTGAACGAGGAACGGCGTGACATATTCCGGAGGGACAGGGCCATTGACGCGCAGGGTAACAGTGCTGCCTTCCCTTGTTGCCGACAGCACTGGCACACTGGAGTCTATGCCTGGCAGCAAGGAGGCGTCTGTGGGCTCTCCGTCGGCGCCATGAAGAAAGCCCGTGCTGGTTCGGTGGTCGGAGGGCTCCCTGGCAGACACAAGGATCCCCTTGAGCTCCTTGACAGCAAGGAGTTGCTCCAGGCACTCCGTCGTTACAGCTGCTGCCACGATGTTACGCTTGTGGTTGATGCGGATGGCAGAGACACCGTTACGCGATGAGTGCCTGGGCAAGGGTCAAGCGAGGGGAGCTTTTGAAGGAGCCCCCAGAGGCTGATGGCCGGTACAGCACGGTCCCCACCGCTGCAATATCCCTGGCTCGTCTGCGTCCCGTCTTGATCAGGGCTGGTTGGAAGCCCTCCTGGTCTTCTGGCTGCCATGTGGGGAGGCTGGAGGTTGCAGGTGTCAGGGGTGGTGTAGCAGGGGGCTTGCTGGAGCTCGGCAAGTCAGTGGGTCGCTTGCGCGATCCCTCGGAAGAAGAGGAGGCAGCAGTTGGTCCTTAACAAGAACTGTTTTCCGCTTGCCCTTCTTCTTCTGGTTTTTCTTCTTCCGGGGGTTAGCCGAGGCGGTGGGGGGGGGGGGGGGGGGCGTCCTGAGGAAGGCTGCCGATGACGGTGGGGAGGTATTCCCATCATCCATCTCTTCCTCGGGGCCCTCCGAAACCGCTGTGTCGTCTGCCAAGGCAGGAACCGCAGCAGGAGTGTGGGCAGCAGGCTCAGTGACATGGCTGGCGGCACTAGGGGGGCTCGCGGAGTTATCCCCACTCGTTGGCAAAGAGTCCTCACTGCTGTCTGACTCGGCAGACTGCTGAGAGGTCGTGCTATCGCTTGTCGTGTCCTCCTCCGTAGACGGATCGGCCAGGACAAGCTTGCGAGGGCCGTCTGCTTCGTCGTCGCTGCTATCCTCGGGTCGGGGACGCTTCCGCGAACGGGACATGTCCATGTCCTCTTCTTCCTAGGGCTCAGGCAGCGGCGGGAAGGTTTCTGCGGCAGCAGCATCTTCGAGGGTGACAGGGCTGCTTTCTTGTGGTGCCACAATCACCACAGTAGAAGAAGAGCCCTGCTCGGCCGGCGGCGGTCCCCCTGAGAGCTTGCTATCCAATCCGGCTCTCTACAGCTGAAAAGGCTAGGGTGGACCGTGGTTTCTGATAGCGTGCTGGCAGAATGTGGCCGAAGCTTGTGGTCCGCTTGTGACCAGCATGGGGACGATGAGGTCGCGCACTGGGTGCTCCCATTGCCGCTGCCGCGTCTGCGGCCGCGAGTAGCTTCGCCTCAGCGGAAGGGAGGTATGCGGGGATTTCCATGGTCCTCGCACAAGAAGGGGTCAGGAGCGTTCACTAACACTCAGTGGACAGTACAAACAGTCGCGAAGAAAAACAAGCGGAAGAGAGCACCACGAGGTAATAAAAAAACAGTGAACGAAAAACAATGCGGCGCTCCGCGTAGCGAACGTTGCGCGTTTTGTTTCCTGCGCCGAGTGTTGGCGCAATGCCGTATTGTTGCGACGGAAACTGCAGCAACAAGCGTGCAAATGGCTATGCACTTTTCATGATACCTGAAGGTAAGCGCGGTGACTTGCGCAAGAAGCAGGGGCTGCATTGCATAACATTGGCCAAAAAGAACTTTGTTCAGACATAGAACAGTGTTGTCTTTGCGAGGTAAGACGCCTTTCTCACGGCTCGTATTAAAGCATAACCAAATGCTGTCTTCTTAATATTCTTCCGGCCTGCTCATCAACGTTTTTTGTGGTTATTTATGCGTTGCACAAAAATGCGGTTGTCCTCAAATGCTGAATATTCTGCTGAGACTCCATCACCTCGCCCATCGTCAGCTGTTTTTCAGTCTGAAATGCACCGCTATACAATCTGCTTTCCGCCGGGAACAATTATGCGATGGTACAGCTTTTGGACCGCGCTTTATTGCGCAATAAGTTTAGAGCGAGAAAACGAAACGAACGCACGAAGAGAGGTGACACGGACTGGCGCTGGCTTCCAACTTTTTTCCAAGTCTTTTTTTGGGGAGGGGGGGGGGGGGATTCACTAACAAAAGTAATGACACAAATGCGACCCTGCGCAAGAAGAAAAAAAGGAGAACACTAGTACTGAGCAAACAGACAAAAAAAAAAAAACCATGACAAAAGTGAGCCGTATATCTGGGAGGCTGCAGCGGCCGAAATGGCTCGTCTTGGTCACGCATGCATTAGCATGCCTTCCTTTGACCATTAAGAAACTAAAATATCCCTTATTTGCGGCGTTGTCTGCTATATGACGGTTCACCTTCGTTTCAGGATTGTTTTTTCTCCGCAGCGTTCCTCTCTCCTCCCCTCCACACCACCTGCTTTGCTGCTGCCATAGTGCTCTTCTCTACTCTACACATCTTCAATCTCTCCACGTCGCTACCCTTTGTGTACCAGCCTCAACTCGCTGCACTAAGCTTCCCCCTCACCCACTTTGCTTTACCCACGCTCTCTATCTCGTCAGGCTTCGCTCTCGCAGCTCGGCTAGAGAGTGTGGACGACGGATCTCCAGGGATTTACCTCGACTGACCTAAACAGCTCTGCTCTTTAAAGCAGTCACTGGCAGGGCGCGCTGTCCGCATCGGTGCATTCCCGTTCTCTAAGACTGCAAGTCTCACTCACCAGCATTTCCCAAGATTAAAAGTGACCACTGTTACGACTCCGAGTGCAAGCAAATTGCTGCAGTCACTTGCGGCTGGGAGCAGAAACAGAAAACTGTGGCCTTCTCCGAAGTTCCTAAGATATATTGTGGTTTCCTCACCGGGAACAAAATGACGAGGGAAGCAATCGGAACAAAACGGACAGGGATTGACGGCCAAGTCCTACGACAGTCGCCTCGCAGGTTTCCCGTACTCAGTTCTAATTCGTCCCAAGACGCGGTAATAACGAGATAAGCAGAGCGTGCCTACCGCGTCTCCCAAACCCAGCGCGATGGTACTCTCCTGAAAGGGATGACTCCTGCTCCTTGGTTTGCAACTTGCCACCACGAGGTTGGTATCTGAGGCGAGCCCTTCTCCCATAGAGGTGCGCGTGGGCGCGCATGTGTGCTTGTGTGTGCGTGAAGTGAAAGCCAGTCAAAAAGTGCCCGGACGAGGAATACACGACCCTGTTCCCAACAATTGCAGACAGTGTCTTGGAGGGTACAACAGCGTAACTGACACAGTATCGCCACGTCGTTGGTATCCGCTGTCACATCTTGCTTCTGATCTGCACTGATGTGCCATAATTGTGAACAGTAGCGCACAGAAGCACACGGACGGCGACATATCAAGACGGGACACAGCCATGCGCGTCGGCAAGGGGGTGCAAAAGGGGCACTTGCCCCCACCCAAGCTACACCAGCGCTCTCCCCCTCTCCCACCCCCCAAGACAAAATCCTGCCGACGCTCGTGGACACAGCGCTAAGATAGTGAGGTGTCCCGATCTGTCGCCGTCCGTGTGCTTCTTCGCACTACTGTTCAGAATTATGCACTAACCCATCAGTCTGTCCTTTTGATTTGCCATGTACGTGTACTGCCATGCTTCGGGTGAGAACATGCTGTTCACCTCTTTAAGTAATCTAAATAAACCCACCCAGGTGAAAATATTGCAACTGGAAACAACTGGCCCCAACTGGGACCAGTTCAACTGGTTTATGGTCAAATTCCCAGTTGGGACCCACTGGGGCCGATTTCCCAACTGGGACCCACTGGCAACTGGTCCCAACTGGGAATTTGACCATGAACCACTTGACCTGGTCCCAGTTGGCACCCACTGACAACTGGTCCCCACTGGGAATCCTGCCATAAACCACTTGATCTGGTCCCAGTTATTTCCAGTTGGCAGTGGGTCGCAGCGGGGGCCAGTGGCTCTTACTGAGATCTCAATAAGAGCCAGTTGCTCGTTGCAAATGGTGTCCCATTAGGAACTACTGTCTGAAGCTGCTCCCATTAAAAATTAAACCTGATGTGGCTATTTAATTCCTGGGGCTCCAGTGCAAGATAAAAAAAAAACAGCCTTGGATACTCCATCAAATGTTTATTTTACAAACATTACACAGCACTCAATTTTTTTAGTGTTTGGCGGCAATCCTGAATTTTTTCCGTGAGATTCACGTACCCGTGACCAATGGGAGAGCGTTGCTGCAAAATAAGAGGCAACATATGTTACATGCATGTCTCAGAATAGCCATATCAATTTATTATACACAGCAGACCAGACTTCTAAAAATTCACACTACGAACACTATTCCCGAGATCATGCCGGATTTAATCCGTTTTTTTTAAAGTCGCTTACCTCAGCGCCAAAAACATAAGAACTACGGGCAGTAAGGGGATCGAAAGCATCTTTGTTTCTACTCGAATGTATGTATCTACAGATGCAACAGGTTCGGGAATATCCATTTGCAGTGCAAAATACGGGCCTCTTTTTGCGCTTTCTTTAAAAGTCGCGGACGGAGCTACAAATTTGCACGAGTATACTTTATAGTTATTTAGCATGCCGTTCAAAATACAAGTATTGCACGGCACTCGTTTTCTGTGATGCTCCAAAACAAATGGCAGAAAATTAGCAAGCACTCCGCACAAACCCCTAAACAAACATATTACAGAGCAGTGCCGAAAGAACTTGTTTACAATGCGGTGTTCCATCGTCTGAACACTCAAAACACTTTGCATTGCATTATATCAAGATGTTCCCTAGGATATTGAATAACTAGCACTCGAAGCATAAGTGCATGATATATAGTTACCTTCAAACGGCTGCATCGCCGACAAGGCGCAGGCTTGCACAGCATTCCGCACACAATGGATACACATATCAGTGTTGTCACAGGAAAAAACACTTGTCCGGCGTTCACCCATAAAGACTTCTAGAGATGAAACTGTCGGACACTAATTCGACAAAATCTAAATTACGCACACCATCTGCACGTTCCTTTTGAAAAACAGCACAACTAAGCACCGCTTGCACGGACCACCACCACAGAACACATCCACCACTCGGGTTGGCAGCTAGCCCTCGTACACATGTGGTGTACGAAACTAGTATCGCTGTGTTTCTAAATTTTCTGCCTTTATTATCGAGCTTCTTTCTTCCAATAAATAGTGCGGAATTGGCATGAAATAATTCTTTTCAGTTTATTTTATGTGTAATCTTTATGTTTCATTACTTTACTGCTTCATTTGTTTGAGCGTATGAGATACGAAACTGATGTGACGGCTGTCGAGGCAGTTGGGGAGAGAGCAGAGAGAGTGTGTGTCGGCAGAATCAAGGGTCGGTTTCTTCGTATACCTCCCATAGGACGCGAAATTCAAACGCTCCTCCGACGCAAGCGCCGACAGCGCCGAGAGCGCTATTGAGTTACGCCCCTTGCAGAAGGCCGCCAAGCTCAAAGGGCGATGACGTGGCGATTACGTTGCTTACGTCGTCAGGGCAACAGTAACAACAGCCGCTCGCCTCCACCCCCTCTTCCTCCCTCTCCGCGCGCCGTTTTCTTTCTATTTTTTTTTGTGCGCTTGCTTTTCCTCCTCTCCCATGCCGCGCACCGTTTTTTATTTTGTACGCTTGCTTTTTCTCCTCTCCTATGCCCCACGCCGGGATTTTTTTTTTTTTTTGTTCGCGTGCCCTCGCGCGCGTGCTGTGCTAGGCCGCGCATTCGCGTTTGCCCGCAGCCAGCATGTGCTAGAGCATAAAGGATGAATCCACCTACAACATTTCTGTTACCACTTTTTATTGTTCTGTTTCCGAAACTCAAGATTTGCATGTAATGGGGCACGATACAAGTTCAGGAGAAGAACAGAAGGGAAGAATTCACAGTGTGTGCATGACTAAACACAAAAGTTCATTGTAAAATTTAGAAATTAAAAAATCGAACACATTGAAAAGTGTAGGCCGTTTGACGTACACACATATAAGAAACACGATTTTCATTTGGTGCAATACCCAGCAAAGTGCAGAGGAGCCTCTGATGAGAGGTAATCATGTAGTTTAAAGAAGTGTCAGTGCATGACAAAAACATAACGAAGAGCAAAATATGTAAATATGAAATAATATTGCAATTATTTACTTATTAACCGTTGAAATGATACAAAACACAAAACAACCACTTACATATTTGCTCAGATTTTGCACAAATATACATGAAATGCTGGACACCTTCACCAGATAAACAAAATGAAAAAGATAAGATTTAGCACAGTAAAAAGTACATTGCGCTAAAAAGAGCAAGACAGAATATATGGTACTTGAACACTACTTGAAAGTTAGTTGGTGGCAACGGGATGCAGGCCATGGTCAGTTTATGCAGCAGCACATGACATTCGAAGAAAAGCGTATTACTCAACGACCAGGTGAAATAAGCATATACGCAGCTTTTCTTTCACCGCGAATACAATGCCTAGCTGAATATAACGCCACTGAAGGGAGGACGTCATGTTGGGTACACTGAGCACTTCATTGTGATAAACACAAACAGTAAAATTCTGCATACAGGACATGTCTCATGCCTACACATGAATCCTTAGAGCGGTTTTTCCATAGGCAATAACAGAGACAGTATATAAACACACAAACTACTTCTTCAGCCGTAAGTACATAGCATATTCACGCACCGAGAAGAAGCACTGGGGGGCAGGGTAGAAAGCTGGTCCACTTGAGTTGCGGATCGGGACTTCGCAGAGCGCTGATTCTACAGCTGTTAACCCCTCCTTGGGCAAACGCATCAGTTCTTGCCTTCTCGAATACTCCGAAAACGTTTCCGTCCTGAAATAAAGCAATTAAAAACTATTAATTCCAACGATACAAATTACGCAGTCGCATGAGGCAAACGTAGTTTCGTCGTCTCGGCTCAGTGCAAGCTGCGATACAGTCTCAGGAACGCGTATTTAAACGATGGCGAGTGATAAACAGGCAAAAAAAGCAAAACGCACTTCCATCACGCAGTTCTGTCATAGACGCAAAAGTTAAACTATGAGTCTCAAGTTCTTTAATTTCATTCCTTCTAGGAACAGCGATGTTAACTGCAACGTCGTGCTTTTCACGATTCAGCCGTAATTAAAAAAATAATAACTGTATTGTCCAACTGCAATTCGTAAATGTGTGGCTGCGAACGCAAGCCGCGTGCTCACCTTTAGTCTTTCGGAACCTCGAAGAATCTTGCGGAACTCGGCCGGTCTTGAAGTATCCGTGCACCGTTCCATGATGTACGAATGGTGCGTGCCGTTAACCACCACGGCGGCAAGAGCGCACAACACGCAAACACCACGAAAACTCCACACGCCGGCCAAAGCTCGCTTCATGTAACGGAACATCACGAAACTTCATATCAAGGCCGGCGACTAGGACGGGCTCCTGTATGGCGGCGACGGAGCACGGCTGACATAACGACCACTCCGATAAGTCTCAAGAGCGAGCAATGACCCGCTAACCACAACGGGAGACTTGCAGGTGTCCGCCAAGCATAGCCTCCCTGCACGGCCAGCCTGGTGCCCGCTCTCAGCACTCGCTCCATGCTACAACGGAACTTTCGAGGAATTCAAAACTAGCGTCGCGGCGCGCGCGCGGCCTCCGCGGCCGGCGCGGGGTGCACCGCTTTGCCGGCACGGCGGCAGGCTGCCATTGGCTGCTTTAATTTTGAATCTCCATGAACACTAGCGCCAATTTCACCTTCAGTTACGGCCCCTTTTAAAAGGCCGCCGAACTAGCAAATTATTCAAGATGGTGTCGGTGACGTCATCATGACGTAATTCTTTGGGACGCCGGAGCGGCAGTGTTTCCGGGTATTGGCAGAATAGCCAGCATAGCCGCATAGCAGCATCGTAGACGTAGAAGCATGTCGGCGGCAGTCTCGCAAGTGGTAGCTCTCGGCTCTGCTCGATTTTTTTTTGTCGTACGTACGGAAGCAATCGCTGTGCTGCACACAAGCCAATCGAGCAGGCATGCTCTCAGTCAGACAACGGCAGCATAAACACCCCGACGTCAATCGGGCCCGCTTCGCCTGCGGGTATCCGCGATGGACGTAAAAAGATTGACAAACAGCTGATGACAGCAGTACTGATGCTAAAGAAAGCGTACGTTTGAGTGCACTGTGTTGCGCATTTGCTCAACGGAATAATCGACGATAATACACGATTTTAAAAAAATACATATCAGGTCAGGTAAGACTGTTTATATTATTGTAATGGGGTACAACGCGAAGAGGAGGATGACGTCTAGACAAGAAAAGATAATTCATTCGCAAACCATGAAACGCTATTTTCTTATTCTCTCATCGTCCTATCATCTGTGTTCATAACGGCCCCTTACAATACGAGGCCAGTGATCAGGTACCCTTCTGTGAGTATGACACAAAAAACTCTTGGATAAAACCCATTCGCTCAAGTCCAGCAATGCTACGTCGTATACATTCGAGTTCAATTTTTTTTTTCGTTCACTGTGAAGAATCGTACAACCAGAGTAACTGGTCGCACTTCGAGTTAGCGTACAATTGGGACCATTTGCTTCCAAAACTGGATATAGTTTCCAACTGGGACCAGCTGCCTCCAGTTCAACTGGTCATGGTTCCCGTTGGTGGCCAGTTGAGTTGTAACTGGGACCAGCTGCTAACTGGAACCAGTTGCAATTGGAACCAACTGGAACCAGTTGAGTTGTAACTGGGACCAGCTGCTAACTGGAACCAGTTGCAACTGGAATCAACTGGGACCAGTTGGTTTCCAACTGGGGCCAGTTGGCCCGCAACTGGGACCATTTGATCCCAGTTAACACCAGTTGAAACCAGTTGGATTCCCACTTACGCATTTTCACCTGGGCATTCCAAGCCCTGGTTCCCTCCTTGTTCGAGGGCCTGATACACCACCCGATAAACAACTATGTTCCCACAACTCCGGGTTCCAACTACTTAGTGACCGCGGAGGAATGAACTACGCTGTATAGATGCACAACTATCGATGACACTATGAATAGTTGAGTCGCTATCGAACAATCAATGGTGAGAAAATGGTGAGAAAACTGTGGATAGCGCTATCGATGATAAGTTTAATAGTACTATCGATAGTGTAAGATCATCCGCGCGAACTCATTGCAGCATAAACTTGGTTCCCCAAGTGCGTGGAGCAGGAGGAGCAGGCTAAAGAACAAGAAAGCTGACATGCCTGTGCTCTTTCACAAGAATGTTTGGCCGACACATGACAATAAAGTTGAACTGTTGAGCTGTACATGAAAGCAAAGCGTTAAATGTGACGGAACTGCGCGGCTTCAAGTTTGTATTGCATTTCTCGATTTCAAAATAAGAATATCAAGAAATATGTTTAACTGCGAGGCGTAAGTGGTCCCTTTTGAATGTGATTTCATTAATGCACATACTCCTGCATTTTCACTGCTAAAATAATTTCCTTCGCCAAAAAAAAAACAAAAATCCTCGTAAATTAGGTGAACTGAGTATTGCTGATAGTAGGCTATCGCAAATACTTTGGCAATATCACTTTGACAACAGCGTAACTATTCACAGCACTATCGATATTAATATCGGTAATAGTACCGCTGGTACTATCGATGACATTATTGATTGCGCTATCGATAATGCTGTCTTATAGTTTCTATCGATATTTTTTACACTATCGATAGTTCAAAAAAAAAAAAGAAACTATCGATGCTATCGATAGTGAATTCGCCGATAGTTTTGCATCACTGTGTTCGGGCCAAGCAGCGACACGGCCGAAGACTTTGTGGACAAGAGAAAGCTCTGTCAATGGAAATGAGCAGCTGGCTTGCGACAGCATTCAGTGTACAGCCACAAAGCAGGCAGTGCACTACTGACCGGCCCAACCGTGTTGAGCACGAGACGTGTCCGCTTCGCCATAGCCAGCAGGGACTCCTCGTTGGCCACATCAGCCACGATAACCGGGACATCGTCCAGAGCACCTTCTGCACGAACGACAAATACGCTCACATCAGCACAATAATGGGAAGCACTTTCTTTCAAATTTACATAAAAAAATAAGATTACAAACTGTCGTTTATAAATACTGGTCACTTAAGGAGAGAGTGTCGGAACGGAACGAAAAGCGAAAACGAAAAGCGAAAAAAAAAACGATATTTTTGACCGGAACGAAAACGTAACCGAAACGTTATTTATTATTTCGTTCCGGAGTGAAACCGAAATTTTTTCAATCGTTTTTCGATTCACGAAAAAATTTCGCAATCCGGTGGTGGGGGTGGTAGTGGTGGTGGTGGTGGTGGTGGTGATGTTGCAGCAGGCGTGGTTAGCCTGGCCTGCATGGCCGGCAATTGTTCCGCCTGAGCATCTCCTGAATTGTAGGGGTATGTCACCAAGTGCCGAACAGCCCAGTATCTCTCAGGAAAACCAACAAAATTCTTTGCACGCTCCTCCTCGTTGCCGCGGGCCCTTCAGGAAAAATGACGTCTTCAACTGTCCGGTGCCTATGACAACCTTTTTGCAAGGTGCGGATCATCCGGAACAACTGAGCTCATGCAGTGTGAGCATAACTCAGGGTATAGTATTAGCACGTACCTCAGACAGGAAATCCAAAGCAAAGATATGTTGAAATTGTGCGAAAAACGAGAACACTGGCAACCAGAGATGTTTATATTAACGCAAGTGGACTTTTGCGCGCCTGTCAAGCAGGCCAAAGTGGAGAGGGCATTGTCTGCGCTGAGGTTTGTTGCAGCGAAAGCTGTTATGAGATCACAACAGCCGATTTTGGCTCCATAGTTCTCCGCAGCCGCCGGTGTGGGTGACCGCTATCGCGTGGTATGAGAAAAAATTAAATGAGAAACAAATTTCTAGGATCCGCGCCCTCTGCGTGGCGGTCGGGCCTTCCACCACAGTGTCACGCTGGTGCTTATAACTCCATCCCAAATATACTCTACACAGGCGTCATGTCGGGCAAGGAATCGCGTTAACATGTGTAATATAGCGTGGCAGAAGAGTAAAATAACAACCAGTCATCACACAATGCTAATAGCGCAAAGAGTGTGTGGTTTAATGCTTCCCACCAGTGTTGCGGAGTTACCACTCCGGAATTGGAATGACTCCGGAATCTTCAACATTTTCGCGACCCCGCAATGGAATGGGAACAACGCTCGGAAGAATGGAATGGGAATGGAATTACGTCTTTTTCCGAAAATATAGGACGTTTTCGTCTACGTGCTCTTTTTCAAGCTTCAAACGTTAGTAAGTCAGAGCCTCGCAAGTTAACACTAAAGCAGAATTTTTAAAATGGCTTAGCTGATTACAAGCACGGCACATTTATAAGCAACGCGCCTACTACAAACGGAGGCATAAGTTAGTGTACAGACAAATGCATTATCCCAGCAGATACCGAAGGGAGAAACAAATTACCCCTGCGCGTTGGTTCCCATTGATACCCCCAGCCGAAAGTGGCGAATACTCTATGCACAGCCTGATCTTTATCTCACGAGCATTTTAGCACCTGACACACATAAATAACCTTTGTGACAAGGAAGACATTGCATACCTGCGCACAGGCGAACACAGAAAGTTCTCCTCACCCCATCCATGCTTGCGAGGCGCGCTTGACAAGCGTGAGTGCTGACGGGCAGTGCGGCCCAGTGTTCCGTATTCGATGCAAAAGCGCTTTTGTCAGCATAAAAATACGCTATGTCGTCATTTTAGCACTAACAGATTTAAGCTTAAACAATATTGAAACACCACCATTCGTTCAAACATGTTGACCACGCAAATACTATCGGTAGCGGGAGAACTGCCCCTATGGGAATTAGTAGGGTGGTTGTACTGCACGAGATATGTCACCAAGCTACTATTCCTCGACCTTGGCAACGTGTTTTGCGTAATTTTGCAGTTCTTAATGCATTTGATGACATCAGCTTTATGGGGCGTTCATTCTTAACTCGATAAAACTATCAAGATGCCTTACCTACGTTGAGGAATTACAGGAATGGAATCGGACTGCCAGGCCATTCCCTCAGTGCCAATGGGCTAAGTTTTTTTCATTCCGAGGAATTGAAAGGAATGGAATTGCGGCAAGTTCTAATTCCCCGGAATGGAATTGGAATCGAATGGAGGCGCCCATTCCGCAACACTCCTTCCCACCCACTGCAAAGTGCTCAGCCATAATTCTTCATTATCAGCCACAGCACAAAGTGCAGATAATGCCTTACAGATGTGTAGCGCGTACCGCGATTCTCCGAAGAATGAAAAAAATGGCATAGTGGGAACTTCGCTACTTCAGAAAACTTGCGACGATTTGTGACGTAGTGGGTACGTTGCATGTTTACTTGTATTAGTTGCCCCAAGAGATAACAACGGGCTCTACAAAGTCCGCTCTTCTAGCTTTTGCTGTGACTTGCTGCGTGTTTCACGCAGGCCTGGCGATCTTTTTATCAGAACAGCGGTCTCGCACATCAGAGAGTACTCAATGACGTGCTGCTTCTGAGATCGTGCTCACTCCCTTGACACAAAGAATTAAGCCAACTAAAAAAACTCGTATTTGTCTTGTGAGAAAATAAATACTATGACTTTGAAATGAATACTGGTTTGTGCTAGTTGGTAGGAATACGTGGTACAGTTACTTCCGCTCCTCTGAAGAACGTGTTTTACCCTTGTCCGACTTTCTTAAGAGGAGGGCAAGTAACTACATCACAAATCCAATGTTTTTTTAATGATTGCTTTACCCTTTTCCTACTTTCTTTTTTTATACAAAGAAAAAAAACGTTACGAACCGTTACGGAACGCTTTTTTTTCGTTCCGGAACAGAAACGAAACGGAACTTCTTGCGGTGAAACGAAACTAAAACCGAAACGAAAAACATTTCGTTCCGACACCCTGCTTAAGGATACTAAGCAAAAAATAAAAATGCAACCACGTGCAGTTACGAAAACCGTGCTTATAAAGCAAGCAAGTAACAAGGCAAATCAATTTATTTAAAAGAATAGAGTTATCATCACAAATAACAGTGGAATGACCACATCATGGTGTGAAAAAGTTTAGAAGTGTGATTGATAGCTGTAAATGCCACCTGGCTCCTTAATACGGGATGTCAGTGAATACTACATAAACCTCGCTACAAAATTGGTCAAAAATCTGCATTAATGTATAGTATGGCGAAAAAGCGCGAACAGTGGAAGAACACACAGGACAAGGCGCTGTTCTTCCACTGTCCCGTAAATTGGCGTTGTTTCCCCGTAATGTACACAAACCAACTAGCCCAGTTAAAGGGGTGGTGACAGAAAATTTGTCAACCTCTGTTTTTAACACGAAAGTGTTTTATGCCGGGGTCCGCCAAGTACATCCGTCACGGATATGACGTTGATAAAATGGACGCCAACGGGTGAGAAAGAAAAAAACCAAGAAAAAGATGCCACGCTGGGAATCGAACCCACGACGTTGCGGCCGCGACGGCAAGCGCCCGACACTCTACCGACTCAGCCAACTCGGGAGATGCTAGGCACGGCGCGAACGCGCCTTGTATCTTTCGCACATTCTCTTTCGCGGCGGGCGGAGCGGGGCGGTGCCGCCGCCTGTGAGAGGTGAAAAGAAGTAATGCTTCACGATCGACACTTACTAGCGCTTACTCCGAGCTTGCACGCGATATCGGAGGTCATGGGTAAAGCGTCTCGATACCAGAGAGGTAGACTGGCCGCGCTGGCGTCGGCGAGGCACCCTTGACGCAGTTACGTTCTTTGCCTTTGGCTTCGTGCGTCGGCTCATCGGAGTAGTGCAGCTTCCACGTGCACCAACGGGATTTCTCCGCCGCCGACTGCTTCAATTGCGAGAGCACCGACAAAGAAAACTGCTGCAATATTCGTTGCAGAAAGGACGCGATTTCGTTGGGCGAATGACGTGCCTTGGTGGAGCGAGAGCAGCGCCTGCGAGACAGAGGCCAGCGGGACGCACGCGTTTGCGGCTGAGGCTACGAACCTCTACCTCTCGTGTTGCTGAAGCGCAGTGTGTGTTATGTATGCATGAGCACAGGCGTCGGCTACCCATTACTAGAAAGCGCACACCGTGCCGTTTCTCTCCTTAATTGACGACGCTTTGAAGAAGTGCATACCGGGTAGTGTTGATTATGAGCTTGTTGATATCATCCTTACGCGGGATTCACGATTCGCTGTGTCCAAATATATGCTCACACCGTCAGCTACCACAACGGTTTAATCATGATCATGGGCGTTAGTCGTCGCGATAGAGACATGCTGTCCACATGGGTGCATCCACGTCAAACGGTGCTATAGCTGCCAAACACGAATAGACATTGTACAAGCTCTCATATACCATTACACAATAAGCACTACTTCTGTGAAGACGCGTTTCACTTTCGTGTTATACCGATTCCCATGACGGAGGGATCAGCCATGTTTTTTGCTCTTAAATCAGCGGCTATTCACTCTTTAATAGCGGCAATGAAACTCACTTGCCCCAGCGCGAGACGAATGTTTAATTATATGCTCGAATGTTACGATCGGAGGCAATTTCGATTTCGAAGAGCACTCGATGGTCCCGTGATATAGTCGGCCTACTCGTTAATAAATACTATCAGGTGACCGCGAGAGCCAGTGACGCCACTGGCCAGCTTCTGCCATATCAGCGCTGCTGTTTCATCTGCGGTGCTGAGCGTCGCGAGTGCTTGTTTCCTCGATCGTCAAACTACGTTGCTTATCTACTGCGGCGATGGACGAAACAGCTGGGAGGAGTGTAAAAATCAGTCTGAAAAGCTCGATTCGCTTCGCGAATCTCGCCGGTGGCTGCGATTTTGTTCTTGTCGTTGTCGTCCAACTGAGGCGACGTTTTCCGTGAGGCTTGGAGCAGCCGCAGCATCAGACATGCTGAAACATTTTCGCTTCTATCATTCGTAAAGTAGCAGGTTGAGAAGTGACGAAGGAAGCAGTGAAATCACAACACTGTCGCTCTGTAACAGTGTTTATGTGTAATATGCAAGTGACGTGATGTACGCTTTACTGACTCGTATTTAGATTGGGCAACGCTGCGTTCTCAAGGTATACCAATGCCACACGCACGTCGGAACGCCGAAGCAGTTATCTGTCCACTACGTAATACGAACGCGGCAGTAAAGAGCTTTAGTTTATGCATTAAGCTGGGCTAGTTGGTATTGATTGTATGCTTCCATATTGCTAGCGAACACACACAAAGGACGACATAGAAGGAGACAGGACCACCGCTAGACTTCAACTGATTTTTTAATCGACATGAAGGACACAATACATTTCTTTGCGCACGCGCAGGTGCCACGTCACAGACAAAGTTTATCCACCGAGCAAAAAGAAGAGAAATTCTCCGCCGCCTATCGATACCGCCAGTTCGCACGTGGTTTCTTCTTACACAGATAGTCCAGTTCTCTTTTCGACAACGCGATGGACGGAGTGCTGACACATGTGTCACCCGCCTTGTGAATTTCGACAGCTTCTACTATTTCCCTCTTTCTCTGTTCCCCGCCAACGTACATCACAGAAGTGGCGTCATATGCTGGGGTACAACCCTCGCACTTCTTGCAGTGCATCGCCAATAAACCACCCCCTGCAAGCGATCGAACAGCCGTGCGATGCTCCCTGAGCCTTTCATTGACGCACCTGCCCGTCTGGCCAATATACACCTTGCCACAAGCAAGTGGAAGTGTGTAGACGACTCCCGTCTTACAAGCTGTGAACTTTGATTGGTGTTTCTTAGCACACCGCGGCTTCTCAGGTTCCGTCACAGCAGAACAGAGCCCAGCCAGCTTGTGAGGAGCCGTGAACAAGACACCAAGACCGCAATTTCGCGCCACTTTTTTGAGCCGGTGGGAAACTCCGTGAATGTACGGGATTGAAACCCGTAGCATGCGTGTGTCAGAGTCCACCTTGGCCGCATTCCCTCTAAAGCTAGCTTTTAGCTCCCTCAAGAGCGCTTCAGCAACCGAGATCACGGTTTGACGAGGGTAGTCCGCCTTATGAAGACGTGCAAGTTGACCACTCAAACTTGCCTGAACATTGTGCGGACAGGACTTCTGCAGGGCTGCACGCAGGCTATTCGTCACTATTCCCCGCTTCACCAGCTTCGAATGGGCTGATGCGTAATTAAGGATCTCTTTTTTGGAACGTGGCTTGTACATCCAGCATATGCGCACGCCCGTGAAGCAGATAGATAATTCTAAAAACTGAATAGTGTCATTGACAGGCATTTCATGAGTGAAACGCAGCCCCCCCCCGCACACGCCTTAAAAATATCTAAAATGCTAAAAACAGAGCTTTCACTATTCCGTAAGTTGTCAAGATTAAGAATTAAAAGAAAGGCATGTCAATTGATAACTTTTTAGAACTACTTTCTTTTTATCTTACGGCAACCGTTGTGCGCTTCCGAGAAGAATGCTTTATCCAAAGTAATGGAATCTGCATAGGGTCTTGTTTAGCCCCCGTTCTTAGTGAAATTTATTTAGCACAGTGTGATAAGCGTATTGCTGAGCGACTTGATAAAAGTGTGGTCCGGTGTTTTAGATACGTAGATGACTTTCTTTTAATTCTTAATCTTGACAACTTACGGAATAGTGAAAGCTCTATTTTTAGCATTTTAGATATTTTTAAGGCGTGTGCGGGGGGGCTGCGTTTCACTCATGAAATGCCTGTCAATGACACTATTCAGTTTTTAGAATTATCTATCTGCTTCACGGGCGTGCGCATATGCTGGATGTACAAGCCACGTTCCAAAAAAGAGATCCTTAATTACGCATCAGCCCATTCGAAGCTGGTGAAGCGGGGAATAGTGACGAATAGCCTGCGTGCAGCCCTGCAGAAGTCCTGTCCGCACAATGTTCAGGCAAGTTTGAGTGGTCAACTTGCACGTCTTCATAAGGCGGACTACCCTCGTCAAACCGTGATCTCGGTTGCTGAAGCGCTCTTGAGGGAGCTAAAAGCTAGCTTTAGAGGGAATGCGGCCAAGGTGGACTCTGACACACGCATGCTACGGGTTTCAATCCCGTACATTCACGGAGTTTCCCACCGGCTCAAAAAAGTGGCGCGAAATTGCGGTCTTGGTGTCTTGTTCACGGCTCCTCACAAGCTGGCTGGGCTCTGTTCTGCTGTGACGGAACCTGAGAAGCCGCGGTGTGCTAAGAAACACCAATCAAAGTTCACAGCTTGTAAGACGGGAGTCGTCTACACACTTCCACTTGCTTGTGGCAAGGTGTATATTGGCCAGACGGGCAGGTGCGTCAATGAAAGGCTCAGGGAGCATCGCACGGCTGTTCGATCGCTTGCAGGGGGTGGTTTATTGGCGATGCACTGCAAGAAGTGCGAGGGTTGTACCCCAGCATATGACGCCACTTCTGTGATGTACGTTGGCGGGGAACAGAGAAAGAGGGAAATAGTAGAAGCTGTCGAAATTCACAAGGCGGGTGACACATGTGTCAGCACTCCGTCCATCGCGTTGTCGAAAAGAGAACTGGACTATCTGTGTAAGAAGAAACCACGTGCGAACTGGCGGTATTGATAGGCGGCGGAGAATTTCTCTTCTTTTTGCTCGGTGGATAAACTTTGTCTGTGACGTGGCACCTGCGCGTGCGCAAAGAAATGTATTGTGTCCTTCATGTCGATTAAAAAATCAGTTGAAGTCTAGCGGTGGTCCTGTCTCCTTCTATGTCGTCCTTTGTGTGTGTTCGCTAGCAATATGGAAGCTTTAGTTTGTCTTTCGGCTGCAGCAGTAGCAGCAGCCGCGGAGCCGGTAGCGACATATTGTGGCGTTTTGTCCAACTACTATATTTTTTTTTCTGTTTTCTCCGTTGTGTTTCTGTTCTTGTCGCAAAAAAAAAAGCAATGCGAATACTGTGAGTTGCTGATTATCTCACTGCTAATGCTTTACACAGAGTCAGTGAGCGGGTAAGTCGTTGCAATGTTATTTCGTAGGTCTCTGGTTAGGCTATGTATCATCAGGTGTCGCCACCAGCGTTATCCGTCTTGTACACGCATCCGGTAACCAGGCCAGAACTCGTGACGCAAAACGGCCCCGCTCGATAACATCATCGCTTTTTTCTTCTATTTCCGATTTGGCACTTTCACGAACTTCAAAACTCAATTAAGATACTTTCTAGGCTGATATTGTACCAATTTTGGTGTAGATCAAGCTAGCGAAACGGCCGCGAGCACACCATGGGCATGGCATGTAAATCATGCTGTACATGACACGCATGTCATGATTTTCATGTTACCACCCGTGATTTATGTTCTTCATACAGTCACGTCACGCAATACCAAATTTGGCACATGTCCTGATAGCTATACGGCTGCAAGCGCAACATGAGCGGGGCATGTATGTCATGGCGTACATGACATGCATGCCATGATTTTCATGTTACCACTTGTCATTTATGTTCGCGCCACATAGAAATGTCTTGTCGTACTGATTTTGATGTATATCCAATTGACTAGGCGGCTGCGAGCACCCCGAGACCATGACATGTAAATCATGCTGTACATGGCATGCGTGTTTGCACGATAGGATCTGTCACTTATGTTTGTCATACACTCTTCTCACGCCTTACTAATTTTGGTATGTATCAAAAGAACGCAAAAGCACGAAGACCGTGGCATGTAAATCACGCTGTTCATGACATGCATGTCATGATTTTCATGTTATGACCTGTCAATTATGTTCGTCATACTTCATAAGTTATATGTCATACTTCATATGTTATACCAATTTTGGTATACATCCCATTAACGAAACGGCCAAGAGAGCACAAAGTCGTAGGCGGCTAAACAGACAGACAGACACAGACAGACAGATAGATACGCTCGAAGTCGCAGAACTTACAAGTTCGCTAAGAAATGCTTCGCATTTAAGATCAGGATCCCAGCAGGAATCGAACCCAAGCATTTTGCGTGGCAGTCAGATATTCTACCACAGAGCTACGCCAGGTATAGAAACTGCTTTGAAAAAAGACCATAGGCAGGCACAATTTCGGTGCAACTCATTTGTGGTTGCAGTGCTAGCTATCTAATATTATAACAAAGCAATAGACATTACATGTGTACTCCTATAATACAGGCGTCATGTCGGGTTGGTTCAAGTCAGTTGTGGTTCCAGGGTTGGCTCCGCTTTTATAGCAGTCTAATAAACATTGCAGTTGTATTGCTGTGGTTCAGCAAACTATGTTCAAGAGATGCTCGACCCCGGAGGAATACACTAATGAAAGTTACGTAGCATATTCTCATCATCGCACCGTAAAGCGCACTTCGTTGTGATAATATTAACGTATGTATTCCAAAGTGAGTGCTGACGATACGTCAGACCACAGTTACTCTTTAAATGCTGGTGTAGTCGACGTGCCTGGTAAGCAAGCCCAGGATGTGTACACAGCTACTACGTTTACAAAAACACGTCGATCCAGCCTCTGACGCTTGGCTCAAAGCCGAAGTTCAGCATAGGCGACTACTTGCTGGCTCTCAGCACGCATTAATCTCGAGCTGAGTGATTTTATTCAGGTTGCCCAATTGGAACAAAGGCCTCTTCAGCACGCAGTTTTGACTGTTTCGGAATATAGACGTTGACACTATACGTGATAAACGGTGCGACTACAGCCGAGTTGCTTCATGCATGGGTGCCAGCCAAGGAAAAGACTTGCGGACAAGAGTGGGTGTCCATGCCGATTTGTATGAAAATGTTCATGCAAGGGCTAAGGCGAAGCAGGCATATAAAAAGCAGTACACCACTGGCGTAGCCGGCAAGGGGGGGGGGGGGCGAAATTTTTCAGTTTTGCTTACATAACCTCAACATAAAATCAACAAAGCATCAATATATCTTTCAACATGTACTTTTTATTGATAAGAATCAATGACAATTTCGTTGTCTATAGAACCCACGCACGAACACACAACGAGGTTGGTTGAAACCCCTCATAAAGAATTTGTGGCCCTGCAGATACGGACCCGAGGCGAGGTGCGAAAAGACCATAGGCGTGCGCACAAGGGAGGGGGGGGGGGGAGGGCAGGGGGGGGGGCTACCGCGCTCCCCCCTAGTCACCTAAGAGGGGGGCGCAAAATCTGCCTCGCACATTGATTTAGTAGGGGGGGGGGGGCACTGCGATGAATCTTCGCTCCCCCCTGATAGGAAACCCTGCACATGCCCATGGAAAAGACAGCCTCTCGAGTGGGGGATCTTGTGCGTGTGCACAGGTCAGCCGGCGGTGCAAAGCGTCGGTAAGCTACATGAGACCTTTTGAGATTGTTGGAAGGCAAATGTAGCCCCTTGAAGAGCGATGACCGTTGCTGGAATGCGTGTAAACTAGTTCCCGTTGCATGCAACCAATCAGAGACAACAGAACACTGGAATAGTGTCGCCTTGATTCCTCGGGTAGCTGCAAGATGCCCAGAGGTTGCAGACGCTGAACAGCGTGAAACGTTGCTCTCTCCGGACATAAGAGCTAAATTCAATGAGGAATCGGCTGATCCTTCGGAGTATCCGGTGGAGCAAACCACGTCGCAGCGCTGGGCACGCCGACCTCCAGAAAGATTTCTGTTCACTTGACCTCAACAATAAGTGTTTTGTCGAGTTATACACTGATGTTCCAAATTACTATGTTGCATTTACAAGAGTGAGGTGATGCTGCATTCTTGTTTATGTTCCAGTCCTCGCAGTGCACGTACCGTCATCGTCTTTCGATTTGGTCTGTCCTGTGCGACTGCGACGAGCACAGGTGGCTAATTTACGAGCAACGCTTGCGTGCTCCAGTGAGCCGGACAACATAGGTGTAGCATTTTAGAGGTTACTGAAGCTTAATGCAGTGGTTGATGTGCTAACATTCGGTTAAAATTAAACTGCTGAGTGATAAAACGGTTCATGCTTTTCTTTTAGCTCGAAGCCGTTATTTTTTGCTTGGCGCTCGTTCCATGCTGCATTGTTCTTCGGCTATGAAAGCGAAAGGAATGCTTCCACTGAAAATCGAGATAACACTTTTGCTGCGTGTACAAAAGAAGCTCACTGGCATGCCTGATCAGGAGATACCACAGTTACTGAGCCTCTGGCACAATCTGGGGCAATACCAAGAAGTAAATCTTCAGCTTTCATATAAAGCCCCAAATTATAGCAATGAATTATTGGGGTTTAACGTCCCAAAACCACTATATGATTATTTGGAGGGCCGTTATCGGCCCTTGGATCCGCCGCTGACCGGGGTTCCCAAACTGGTTCCGCGAAAGTAGCATTAGGGTCCTGCGAGAACTAATTCGACTACATAACGTTTATTTCCCATTAATTTAGACAATTTATTATTTAGATAAACGTTTACGCATCGCACTTTGGATTTAATGACGAAGCCACCACTAGTCGCATCCTCGCTGCAGCAGTCTGAGCAGGAAGAAAGCGCTAAACACACTCGCAAGCGTAGTTTGCAACAAGTGCATGGGCAGGAATCAGTTGGGAAAGTTTTGCAGACTGAGAGCGACTTGGCTATAGCTTTTTAGATGCGAAGTACAGTAAAACCTCGGTGATACGATCACGGCTCGTACGAATTTCGGGGTCATACGAATTTTTCTGTGGTCCCGGCCAAGGCCCATTAGCCTGCAATGTATTGGTTGTTGCGAACCGATTTGCACCCCGCGACGTTTGATACGAACGCACGCTGGCGCACAGGTACGAACAGGTGCTGCCCGCGCTGTCGCGGAAGACGTGGCAGTCACGCGCGGGCGTGGGTATGCGCGCTGCGCGACCATCAACGGTGCCTCGTTGCCTCCCAGATAGTGCGCGCGAATCTTAGAGGCATTTAGACGCCTTCGAGTTTAGATTACAGATGACGTTGACGACGCGCTTTTTTTTCCGACGCGTTGACGCGTGCTCCTATGCTCGAGGCAACAGTAACACGTGCCTGTCACGTCAATGCAAGCCATGTCCTCGCAATCAGACATTCTATATAAAACAAGACTGAAACTTAGGCTGCGGGCCCGTCATGAAGTCCCATTAAAGGTGGACGAAGACCCCAAGAGACGAAGCGGACGGTCAGGGCGAAGGAGCTTGGCCTCTATCGGTCGTGTGCAAAGCGCTTCTTAAGTCACTTTAGCCGCAGTGCTTTGGTGTCATGCAAAAAAGCATCGTAAGATTAGAAAGGGGCTACTAGCGGTCACGGGGCACAATTAACACATCTGGTCTGGTTCATTAATTACACACGCGCGCATGCACCGTATATTTACGAGTACAAGTATGATCAATGACGTCTAAAAACTTTACTGGCAATCATTCAGAGCTGTTCATGACGTCGCTGCGGCCCTGGGAAACACTGAATCAAAACGTATGCCAACTTTCTTTCGTCGCATACTAATTTTCCATGTTTTCTGGTGATACGAATTTCGGATGATACGAATATTTTTGGTAACCCCGCGAGATTCGTATCACCGAGGTTTTACTGTATCTCTTACTCGGGGGTATGTAACGCGGCGTGGTAATCCGCACTCACACTACGCATGCGCGACTCTCCTCCTTCCCTCTCTCCACTTCTCTACCAGCACCTGCTTGCGCTTCTCCTGCGTTCTCGCTTCTGCTATACTTCTGCTCTCACGGCGCATACGCTACTCTCCTCCTCTAGTCTCCTCTCCTTCAAGTGGTAGAGCGCTGCGCGCGTTCAGTCCAGCGCTTGCCTCGGCTGGCTCCTCTGAAATGCAGGCTCGACATGCCGAAATTCTCTCCTGCGCAGCACCGCGATGAGGGCCATCGCATGCGCGTCCCCTCCCCCTCTCTCTCCTCTCCTACGTTGCCTCTCTCTCGCGCGCCTGTCGACGTTCCCCGCTCGCCCTGTGAGATTTAACGGAGAGCTGCTCGGTGGATTTCACGCGAGACGGACGTGTCGCCCGCGATGCCCCGTTCGCCCGTTCAGGGCGTACTCGTTCCCCTCGCCGTCGACGCCCCGTGACGGTTGCCTCGTCCGCTATGCCGTGCGCCTCTCATCGACGGGGCCTTCGCCGCCTCGTCACCGATGTGCACCGTGCCCGTGGCCGATCGTGGTCCCGTCCTTGAACTCCTGTGACCGGCTCCCACATCTTTCTTGTCCTCTTCTCTCTTCGTCGCGCCTGTCGACCTCCTATCACTTCCTTTCCTATTTCTTTCTACTTTTCTTTTACCCTCCTTACCCCCACCCCTATAAGGCACTGCGCCGTGCTCCCTTAAAGGCGCCCTCCAACACTTTTTTTCATCGCTGTTGACCGCATCAACGCGTAGTGGCGCTCGCCAGAACTATTGCGGGCGGAAATGACGAAGATGGGCGCTGGCCTATGATTGGATAAATGTAACGTTAGAAGTAATAGCGGCGTTGCATCACAAAAGGGGTAATTGTTGGGTTTAGTTTTTCTTAAGCATGCTTTTTTCACTGAACACCAACTAGACAGACGATCTTAGACATTTCAGCTTTAAAACTGCACCGCCCGGCAAAGAATGCGCCGAACGCCACGGCGCTGGAGGGAAATGCGCTCGGGACGCTCCAGGCGCCGTTGTTTGTAGAAACCACGGTGTATTTTTCTTACACCGTGGTAGAAACTGAAGGGAAAAAAATGTAAGAGCGTTGATATAGACGCCGTCGCGACAAGAAACACGACTAAAACTAGAAAACATGATAGAGGCGTTCACGATCTGCCTCGTTTCGGACGCGCAGTTCACTCTTAATGCACCACATTGTTTGTTACTATCGCAACGGCGTCATCAATACGTTGGAAAGAACGGCCAACATTGTATGCAAGCTTCCCGTACGTAGGATCTTTCAGTTCATTTCATTGGGGCGCCATCAGACGTCACAGGGCGAGTGAAACGCGGTCAGGTGACCCCGCGAGAATCGAGTTGAGGGTAGGCCTCCATTTTATTGTATTTTGAGTGTTCTAGGCTGAATAACTTCGGACTGCGTGCCCCTACCGCTGCCGTTCTTGCTGCACTAATCTCTTCAGCCTCCAGTTTACGCAACCCGAAAGTAAAAACTGTAAAACAATGAGGCCAGGAAAAGTTTTAGAGGGTCCTTTAAGGGCTGCAGAAATTAGGTGCCTTTTTCCTTTCCTCCTAAACCAGAAGAAGAAGAATTAACGGCCAGGCTAGAAGGAAGACACGACGCGCGTAGTGTTCCTCTCTGCGTTCCACGACGCGAAGTCGGTAGCATGCCCAGCCAACGCCAACGGAACGTGATCGTGCAAGTGCCCCGGCTTGGCATCACCTCATGGTCCCCTTTAGCGGGAGATGGTGTAATCCCCCCCCCCCCCCCCCCCATTTTGGCGATGCAACTGCAAGTTGTAGCCTTGAAGAAGACAAGACCGCTTGTCGAAACGTCGGCTCCAGTGACGCCCCGTGTTCACAAATTTTTCATATCTGTATAAATTAAGTGTTATTCTGTGTGAAAGTCAGTTTCGTCACAGCTCTCACAGGCCACAGTTGTTTGAGACGGTCACTGTGTGGTTACGCCAATTGTCTCTAGAACTGAACAAATGCTTATGGATGTTATAGAAATGAATATATTATTCCAAGTGTATTGCGGGCATTTACTTATAGTGTCGGTCCAATGAAGCACCCAGAAAATTTGCATTTTGGAAACGATTTCGCAAAAATAACTTGGGATCTAAAGGGTTAAACACTCGAAGGACACTTATCTACAACATACCCTACCAAGCATGCTGATAACTGATCCGCGAAAGTTCTGGCGCTTAGTTAATCCCAAGGCGGATAATACAGTAACCCTCATCGATGGTTCTGGCGATGCCATTTCTGCTTAAAAGTGCGCATCCCCGCTTAACGCCGTTTTTTTTTTTGAACAACTTCTCAGACGACGTAAATGTTTCATTGCCAGCAGATTTGTCATGTTCGAACTTCACCTTATGTTTCCTATAATTAAGAACCCTGCAGGCATTGAAAACATAATTAATGAATTAAAACTTTCCTTTTCACCAGGTTGCGATGAAATTAACTCAAAGTTTTTGAAAGCCACAAACATCTATTCATCGATTATTTTATCTCAGCTTTTTCAGCAATCATTCGACACCGCATCTCTCCCGGTCGAATGGAAGGTGGGGAAGGTGATTCCACTTTTCAAGTCAGGTAATCAGCATTCTCCAGTAAATTGCCCACCCATTTCACTCACAAGCATTCCTTGTAAAGTATTGCAGCACATTTTGCCATCATACCTTGCTAACTTTCTAGAGTCATTTTTTTCGCCATCACAACACGGTTTTCGCAAATCATGTTCCTGTGAAACCCAACTAATATCATTCACTCACAAGCTTCATGCCATTCTTGATCGCTGTTCTTTCCTTGACTGCATTCTTGCGGACTTTTCTAAAGCATTTGACAAGGTATGCCATAAACTGCTTCTTCACAAACTACGACAGCTTAACATTGACTCTCAACTGCTTTCTTGGCTAGAATTCTTTCTTACTAACCGCTCCCAACGTTAACTCGGAGCACGCTGCCTTGCGCTCTGGCGTCCCACAAGGGACGGTGCTATAGGCCCTTTACTCTTTCTTATTTACGTAAATGACTTACAACTCATGCGTTTCCTCATACATTAACCTCCTTGCCGATGACTGTGTTGTTTATAGAGAAATAACCTGCATTTATGACACAAAAATTCTTCAATCCGACCTTCATGCTATTAACCACTGGTGCAATGCATGGATGATGGAGCTTAATACGAGGAAATGCAAACATATTCGCATATCACAAGCATCATCTGTTTCGCCTATTTACTACTTAGCTAACACTCCTCTAGATAATGTGTCCTCGTAAAAATACCTCGGCATTCACATTACATCAAACCTGCCCTGGGCACCTCACATTTCATACGTAATTAACAATGCCAGCCGAATATTTGGCTATCTCCGTCGTAACTTCATAAAAGCACCTTCGTCCTTAAAATTGTCCATGTACAAAACACTTATTCGCCCAAAATTAGAATATGCTGCCTCAGTTTGGGATCCAAGCCATGCAAATTTCATTAATTCACTAGAAATGGTTCAGAATAACTCAAGGCGTTACAGTCTTTCCAACTATAACAGAACAGCAAGCATATCTTCCATGAAACGAAGCCTCGGTCTATCACCTCTTGCACCACGTCGACAGATAATTCGTTTAAGCATCTTTCACGCCATATTTTATCATCCACAGCTACGTGACGAATTCATATTTCCACCTCAGTATGTTTCATCTCGCTCAGATCACGCACGAAAAGTACGCGTTCCCTTTTGCAGAACTGACGCCTTCTTTTCAGTCTTTTCTACCAAGGACATCAGAAGAGTGGAATCACCTTCTTCCGCATCTAACCTCTATCAGTAATCATCAAGTGTTCAAGAATGCCTTAGCTAACATTGTAGAATTATGATTTTCTGTATTTGCTCTTTTTTGTTATTTTTGTATTATTTTCTTTGTAACCACTCCCCTTTCTAATGCCTCTGGCCCTGAGGGTATTTAAATAAATAAATCGCCCTTAAAATCGATTAAATTATTCGAAAAATTGGAGCGTTAAAGTTGCCCCGCAACTACGCCAAAAATGTCAGCTTGAGCGTTTGGCGAGTCTGTGCTGCAGTGCTACAGTTCACCTGCCGAGGGAGGGGGGAGGGGGAGGGGTTAGACCTTTCTCAAAAAGGGAAACCCCACCCCTGAATTCAAGCCCACCCTGCGCATGACCCACGTGCACTACATTACGATAAGCATATCGTTTCGGCAATAAAGTAGCTCGCCTACGCATTATCGACAGATCCTTAGCACGACTATAGACAAAATGCCGAACCGTCAATAACTGAGATCACAGGCATATATTTTGGTTAGGCCAATAATAATGAGGTGGAGGCGTATCGGTGGAAAGAGTGGGAGTGGGTTCAGCGGCAGTATGTAAAAGCTATGCGTATTTGGTGCCAAACTAAGAATATTTTGGACTAGAAAACGCTTGCCATTTAGGCAGGCGAAATATGAACTTTGGCGCAGTTGACGCAAGATGCACTTGAACGGGTGCAGTAAGGCGCAAAGAGGTAGAATTGTAGCAAAATGGCGCAGTTGGACACCCATTGCATTGTACTTATTCATTCATTGTACCTGTATTGTTTGTTTTCATGCATGAACTATTGTCGAACACTTTTCCCACCCTGCCATGATCTTTCAAATGAAAGTTCTCAGTATTTATTAATAAATAAAATAAATACTATCAACATTCGCTGGTTGTACTAAAAAAATGCCGGGGGTGCTATTCTGGACACCGTCAAATTCCGCCACCTTGTCAAATTTCGTAATGGCGGCATTTTAAGCCAATCGGAGAGGCCGTAGCACCCCTCCGGGCCAATCATACTTCACCAATGGCGGAATTCGACAACATGGCGGAATTTTACAATGTCCAGAATAGCACCCCGGGCCTAGAATCAAGTTTACAGTATACATGTGCTTACACCATAAACATCGCTAATACAGAAAATTTAAATGTCCATAGTGTTGGTTGTTTCAATTATTTGAACATTGAAAAGCCGCTACACATCCGAGTTGTGTAAAAAGTGAGCCGAGTTGAATAAGCAAGTCAGTCTGCAAAGCAAGAGAAAAAGACAAAAACTAGGGTTCATGTTTAAAAAAAAAAAAAGGCCTGCAAACACGAGCGCAAGAAAGAAGACAACACAAACGCCAACAATTGAGAAAAGGTGCACAGCAGCGAAGCTGGACCAAAATTATCTGCCCATGTCCAGGCAAGAGGCGATTTCTATCAATCCGGCACGCGTGGGGGGTCTACGTGAGAGATAACTATTCAGACACTTGATTTCTTCTTTACGCAGGTTAATCGACGGTTGGCTCATGCACGCATGCGCTGCCACTAGTATCGGTATGCCGTGCCTCAAATATTACACGCGTTTGTTCATTCCTGCGAATTCATGGAATTTTGGCGCGCACCTACAGACAGGAGCAAACAATGATTCTCCAAAAATATTAATGTTGAGCTTCCTGTCACAGCGTAAGCAGAATTTTTTCACTTGTGAAACTTTTCTCGAAAGGCAGGATTCCATTAGAAGGAAAGTGTATGGCACAGCCAGTATGCTAAACACAACAGTGTTTGGTTTATGCACTGGGACACAACAGGAACTATAGTCGGGTACAGCTTAGGAAGTCCGAAGCGCGGCAGCCGATTGCCTCCGTGTGCAAAGAAACAATCCCGCTCATCAACTCGGCGACGTTTTTCGAAGGTCAGCGGGGCCCTCATAACGTCAGTCTAAAGTGGGCGCCCATAGGTGTAGGCTTATGTGCTTTGAGGAAGAATTGCCGCATATTTCTTAACATGTATCCGACTATATACAGCTACGCAGAAACTTCAAAGGCACAGACGCGGCGTTCTGCTAATTCTCTCTTCTGTCCGCGTTCCCTTGCGCTGCCTTCAGTACGCATCACCATGTGACGTCACGCTGACCTCTTTATCAAAGGCTGGCATTGTGTACGCCCAAAGAAACGCTCTGACGGACACAACCACGCATTCAGATGCCTCGCCTGCCTACAGCCCAAACAATAGACAGGAAAGCCCTGCTGTACGCCGTGAAAGACAATTCGGTGCAGTGAGCCATGAAGCACCCATTTCTGCACATAAACCTTCTCATTTCTGCTTCAAGTGACGCAGCTGCATTTCCTCAAACTCAGTGAATACACTGTAGGGAAGTGGGTGCACTCTCGATCCTAAAATGTGCGCGCTTCACTAACTACTTGTGATGCACTTTAATTGTGTTGGTGACGCTCTACTTGTGTTGCACGTTGTTCTAACACAAATCCCAAAAATCTCAACTTTCTTGAAAAATCTACTGCTGTTACCCAACATGTGCATAGGAGTGCCGAGAAATGACCGACTTTGCAATCATTTTTTTTTTTCGAAAATCCAGGTCACTTTCAGCATGCGTCTGACAAAGAGTGCAGGCCCTCGTCTATTATTATGCGAAAACACTCGTAATTAAAACTTAGGTGCCCAATGTAGGGCGCACGGTTATTAACCTTCATTTCTAAGGTTCACCGAGTTTTAAGATGGTGGAAATTTGGGCTCGGCCATTCACGGTCTTTAGGTTATATTACAGGTCTTTGTCTTACCCATGTAACACAAAACGGACGACGCAAAAGGCACGGAAACTTGAGCTAGTTGAGTGTCACTTTCATTCTGGCTTCATTTACCCTGTTTTACACAACCGATATTCACTGTCCGTTCCTGTAAACTGAATGTTTCAGTTTTCATTAATCCGACAGTAAACAAAGAAGATCGAAACAAAACGAAGGAGGAAATAGGACGAGTGCCGTTTTGTGTTCGCCCGATTCGCGTGCGCACTTTAAGAGACAGTGTGACTGACCGACTACAGCACCACCCCCCCTTAAAAAAGAAACAAGGTGCTCTTAAGGCCTCCACACTCTGTGAACATGTTCAGACTTTGTTTGCAATCAACTGAAAATTCTGCCATGAAAATCAGATACACCTTCACGGCATGCAGAAAGGAGCCCACCAACTGTCTTTGAAGCCTTCTGTTATCACGATGTAACAGATGTACCCCTCCTCATCGGTGACATCTCGGATCTCGCACTACGGCCAGAGGGTTCATGATCATTAACTACCTTCAAATGAATGCCTAAAGAGCATTCAGGTCGGCGACTGACAGATCAACTACCACTGGCGAGCAAGGAATGACTCCGCTGACCGACGATAATATGAATAGGCGCCCGTCACAATCTAAAAATGCCTTGCAATCGATGCTGTTCATGCTTGCTTGCACCACCTAGACACGCAGTATGTGCGTCTACGTAAACAGAAACGTCTTCCTGCACTGCCGATATTTTTTTCTTCATTAGCTATGCGACTAAGAACCAAGCAGCAAGCAACTGAAGACAACTGCCTTTAGACCGCAGTTACCATCTGCCGCAGGTCGGTTTGCGGCCTACCTCGTAGCGCGGCCTTTACAATTCCCTGCTGTTATTGAGCCCGCAACAAATGCGTGCAAGCCCCGCCAATCTTCTGGAGTATGGGGCAGCGGTTGCGGTTATAATAATAACAAGCCGGCAGACCCCACGCGTTGTGGAAATCAATTTCATGCGAAGCACTCGGCCGGCACCAGGCTATATGCCGGATATTTCGCTTTGAACAATGTGTTACGAGGTGGTTCGACGTCTTCGCGTAAATTGAGTACTAGGGGCATATCGTGCGCTTACCAGGCACGCCATGTAAGCTCGCGTGTAAGCTCGCGGACTCGAGGTCCGACGTAACATCCACACTCAAGTTGGATCAGAGACGTCAGTTTCATCGGCACGAAGTGCAAGCTACAGGGCGATGACGTTCATATCGCCCGAAGCGGTCGCAAGCGTATACGTGCTAAGCTTGGCAATAGTTTGAGGAGTCGTATATATGTAATGTTTGCTACATTTACATAAGAGCGGATACCCAACGCTGCCACACCAGTTTGGCGTTGTCTCGACACGACGCTTGTATAGGGTCTTTTTCCGAAACAGTCTGAAGCACAGGCGTGCCTTTGTGGTAGAATACGTGGCTGCCACGCAGAATGCCTGGGTTCGATTCCCGCTCGAGCCGTGATTTTTATTTGCTTCCGTCTAGATATTCCGCCCATCCACAACGACGACACGGGCTCCGTCACGCTGTGACGTTAAGATTTCCATAGTCTGGATTGATACAGTCCGTCAATCACCAGTCGCGCATAGCCGCACACCATGAGTAGCGATATCGGGTTATGCGCCTCGCGTGACTGGTGGAAAGGATTTCATGACGCACGCGACAGGGAAGTCATGTTATTCATGTCATGACCGGCGCACTTAGTTCGCCGTACATACATTCACGTCATCCTGGGCTAAGTTTATGGATGGATGGATGGATGGACGGACGGACGGACAGACGGATGGATGAAAACGGTCAAAATGCAATTGCTTCGCTAAGAAATGGTTCGCATTTGATCATTCTGGGTGTTTCGCGTCCCAGAACCACGATACGTTTATGAGGGATGTTGTAGTGGAGAGTTCGAGAAATTTCGACCATCTGGGGTTCTAAAGTGCACCTAAATCTATGTACACCGGCGTTTAGCATTTCGCCTCCACCGAAATGCGGCCGCTGCGGCCGGGATTCGATCCCGTAACCTTCGTGTCAGCAGTTGAGCACCATAACCACTAGACCACCGCGGCGGGTAGCGGTTACGGTTCATGATTTCCAGAAATCCTACCACCCCTCCTCCTTCGTGTTTTGACAGCAGAGCCGTTTCTGGTCGAGGATAATTCCTGCGGAGCATAACGCCGCTCCTAGTGGCTACGTGCCACAGATATTTAGCAAGATCTACTTGTACTCACATCCGATCCGCTAAAAAATGAAAAAGCCAAGTGGTTATGTGCCACAGAAATTGGGCACGCCCCACTACTCACCTCCGATCCACTAAACGTTATATGGATTTGAAATATGAAGCAGCTTCACTAACTTAACGTCGCGGAGACTGGTGGAACAGCGCAGATAGTGGCAAAACTACTACAGAGAAAAGTCAAGCAATGAAACAGCAATATGATGCCACGAGTTACGTTGTTTAAGCAGCCTTCGCGGGGTGAAGTGAGTGAAAATCCTTCTAATTTCTGCTGGTATGTTCGTCGGATGCCAACCTCGACGAGCTCTACCTCAAGCAAAAGAAAGGAATGTGGAGAGTGAACATTGTTCCTTTTCTATCCATTGCTAGAGGAGCTTTTCAATGCACCTGGAGGAAAATACCCATTGAACACCACACTCACAAGTTAAAGTGTTGCAGGGTCTCTGTAATGCAAACAGCAGGCTCGACGATCCAAAGGTAGCACAGCCACACCTTCAGCGAAGCACGGCCCCAATGAGTTATTATGCACGCTCCCTTCTTAATGCTTGTGCTAGGAACATAGGCGTGCGCAGGGTTCCTCATAAAGGGGGGGAGGGGCGAAGGTTCAGTGCAGCGCCCCCTCGCTGCTAAGTAAATGTATGGGGCAGACTGCCCCCCCCCCCCCCCCCCGGTGCGCACGCCTATAGCTAGGAATGCTGCCAGAACTCCCCCACCTCGCCTGACTCATTGCTAGTCGAACCGCTGCAAAAAGTGCTTTCGAGCTAGGATATAGGAAATAAATATAACGAAGTATGTGTCAATGTTATTCTTCTCGATACCAGCAAGTTCGTCGTAAAAGTAAGTACAATTTGCGCAGGCACAACAGAATAATAAACACCATTTTTTTTCGTTGTCTGTGTCTCCTGTGGCCGATTTCGCTCCCCTTGAATTTTCTTCCCAGGATGAATTCCCACCAACTAGCTCAACTTCAGTGGCTGTAAAATACAAACACGTGATGACTATATGCTTACCAATACAGCTGACAGTATTTTACAGTTGTATTCAACTGTGAGGCTTGACTACATCAATACTACATAACTACTTCACCGACTTCAATAGCCATGTTCCAAATCACAGAGGCAAAGCAACGCTACTTGTTCAGTCTGCAAAACTACATCTGAGGAGTCAATTTCAATTTACTTCATCAGAAAGGATTGTTTGTCGTAAGGGGAATGTTTCCCTTTCCAATGCAGCACCTGGAGTTGAGTGGTAGTAGTACGACATCACAGGTCTCGCTCAGAAAAGGGTCTCCAATTTCCGTAGGTTCTGCCCGAGGCAGGAGTTTTTTCAGCGTGTAGTATGCATTTCGTAGTCCTGCTCTTCACGAATAATTATCTGTTAATTAGCTTTGGCCGATCATATATATGCTATCGTCGTGCCCTAGCTGAGGCGTCTGTATTCTTGGCTGAAATTCGTGAGCATCACGCTTCCGTTTCCTTCATGCAACAGGGCGATGCCTCTAGCGACGCAAGTATCGCGATCTAGCAGAAAACGCTGATCACTCTCGATGACGCTTTCGATGTCTTCGGTTTTTCAGTGCCGACGGCGATTACGATGCTGGAGCGAGGCGGAATGGTGGCTTCATTCTCAAGCACGCTCAGGGCATGTTGACATGGGTTCGTATACGGCTGTGTCGCTTTGTCCGATGATATAGTTATCGACTTGGTTCTGAAGTCGATGACGGCGCCTGATCGTTTAAGAAGTCCATGGCAAGTATGACATCCCTGGAGCAGTGTTGCAAGATTACGAAGACCGCAGGATAATTCCGATTATTGATGGTGACCCTTGCTATGCAGACTCCTGCCGGCGTTACTAGGTGACTTCCAGCGGTCCGGATTTCGAGACCTTCCCAGGCGGTCTTAACTTCCTTCAACGTCTCGGCGAACGGCCCACTGACGATGGAATAGTCGGCTACAGCGTCGACGAGAGTGGTGACGTCGTGGCCGTGGATGAGAACGTAGCGGTCGCTAGTTCTTCGTCGTCTTGTGTAGCGGTTAGGTCGCGGCGCCGGATCACGGCTACGTCGGCTTGCTCCGCTGCTTCTACGTGGTGTCGTCAGGTCTTCCGGCCGCGAAGTTTCCTCGTCAGGGCTCCCCGTCCGCGGCTTGCGGCGTGTTCTGATGATTTCATCGTGGCGTCGTCGTCGTCGGCGGAGGATTTTCGGTACTTCGTCGTACAGCAACCGCTCCTCCATCGGTTGCTGCCCTTAGTTTTCAGGATATGGGCTCGTGGAACAGCCCCGGATAGGTCCGCTGTACTGCGGACGTAGCGGTGAGAGGTAGCGTCCTTGTGATGGCGAACGCGACGGCCGCCTAGGTCTCCACTCAGATGCGGCGAGATAGTCGGTGATGTCCCGTGGCCGTTCACCTCGCTCTGGACGTGGCGCGTTGATGGCAAAGCTACGCAGGTATATCTCGCGGTAGAGGCAGCGGCGGTAGGTGTGACCGGCTTCGCCACAGTGGTAGCAGAGCTGACGGTGGTCAGGGGCGCGCCAAACGTCGGTCTTTCGTGGGGCGTAGCGTTGGCCCACTGGCGGGCGGGATGGCGTCGGAGGTGGCGGCGGTGTCTCGCGACGGCGCAGCGTGCAGCACCAGCATAGCTCATGGCTTCCAGCTCAGACATATTAGCACAGCGCTACGTGAAAGAGGACGTATGAAAGGACAGAACACAGGCGCTGACTTCAACTGAATTTGTGGAGATAGGTTTGCACTAGGCTTACCTACGAGCGCGACTGTGTAGGGACGCGACGTTCTCCACTGCCGCTGCGTGCGACGACGCTGCGGCCGGGTTCGTCGTTTTCTCCGACACGGCGCAGAAACCACGCACGAGGCAGGGTAACAACAACAACGGGTTTATTAACCCAAGATGCAGCACAGTACGACAGTCACGGGCTTGCAGGCCGTAAAGGGAACTCCGCAAGACCGATCGGGTACGCTTGCCAGCGTCGCTACGACTATCACACAAAGGGCAGCAGTCGAGCACACGAACGAGAAGCCGCCTGCTAAAGCAGCGCGACAACCTCTCGTGCTAGCCTGAGAGCATCTGCCGCGGACAAGCCCGCGCCAGACAGAAGCGAGCTCAAGGGGGAAGGGGGTTGTCACTGGCGGCCAATGAGGACAGGCGTTGCACAGTGACGTAAGCTAGCTTGGTGGCGTGAGCATGTGAGCATGTCGAGGCATGCCCGGACGCGTGCCCGCGCGCCGGGAAGCCGACGCATGGCTCGCACCAGACAAAGAGGCCTGGCGCTGCCGCCGTGGCCGCCATACTGCCGATTAACGGCGGTTCTCGGCGCTCGAGCCGCGCGGGGCCAGCACACGCGCTAGCTGGGGGAAGGAGGCGCCAGAGGGGAGGGCGCGCTCGATTCCCACAAATTTTATTAGCGAAAACGCTAGAAATATATACAGCTGATAACACCAGCACACATCAGCACAAACGCACAAACCTATTGCATCAAAGCTGTGCAAATATGCCGATTACAAATCACCAACTAGCCCATGCTGCCGTTCTCTCAAGTTCCAGCTCAGGTTGCCGCGGTCCAGCAACTGCAAGCGACTGCTGAAGTTCCTTGCGAAGGATGTCGGTTATTGCATGCACCTGGGCAGGGACGTAGCCAAGGGGCGGGTTTGGGGGTTCAAACCCCCCCCGAAATTTTTCAGTTTTGCTTGCGTATATATACACGCGCACATACAAACGCACGCACGAACATACATAAAGTGTGGTTGAACCCCCCCCCCCCCCGAAAAAAATTTCTGGCTACGGCCCTGCACCTGGGGTTGCGATCCAGGAAATATCGTGCGCAGCTCTTCACGCACGGCCGCTCTGATCGCCGTCTCACGCAGGTCGTCGGTGCCCAGCGCTTGATCTTCCCCGTAGTTCGTCGTCGGCATGCGGCCGCTGTGTTGCCTGGTACGCATTTCGATCGTTGTGGCTTCCGAAATAAATCCCGTGACTGTCTTGCAGGGGCGTAGCCAGAAATTTTTTTCGGGGGGGGGGGGGGTTCAACCATACATTATGTGTGTTCGTGCGTGCGTTTGTATGTGTGCGTGTATATATACGCAAGCAAAACTGAAAAATTTCGGGGGAGATTTGAACCCCCCCAACCCCCCCCCCCCCCCCTGGCTACGCCCCTGCTATCTTGGGCGCTTTGCGTACAAGTCCGGCAAAGAGCTCTTTCTTCACTGTACGTGTCAGGAAACGAATCTTGGAAAACATAAAACTGCGCCTACATACAGGGCACAAGAAGAATGAAGTGGACGGGACCAGCGTCCACTTCTTTCTTCTTGTGTCCTGCATGTAGGCGCAGTTTTATGTTTTCCATGTCTTACCAACTAGCCCCCCACCGTACGCTTCTTGAAACGAATCTTCTTTTCCTAGGACATAGCGGAGTCGGCGTGCCTGAACAAACGGGTCATTTTTTTAGGGGCGTAGCTCCTCTTAGTCTAACCTTGTCACGTCTCCGTTGTCCGGCGTAAACGGATCTCCCGTATGATGCAATAGATGGCGCTGTCTTATAGAAGTACATACAAACTGCAGTTCAGGGACGATATTCTAGATGGTGCTGTACACAATCTGTGTCGTCATCACCATTTCTCGTCTCATTTCCTACATGGCGTTGGTCCAATAGAATTGTGTGCAATATGGCGCTTGTGTGAATCGACACTAGATGGCGCTGGAAGTGCCGCTGCTCTCCGACTGGCTCCTACGCGGGCTGCGCGGGGATACGCGGGGAGCGAGCGCCTCTCATTCTCCTGGATCGTCGCCGTACGTGTCGGATCGTTGGCGGAGCATGGACGATGCGCAGCGGCGGGCGCTCGCTTGGCGGCAGTGTTTCGCAGCGCTCGCTTGACGGTGCGCGCCAAGGACGCCGCTGCGAAACGGGCTCAACGAGAAGCGAATCCCGAGACAATAATTGCTTCAGGAGCTGCGCCCAAGCTCTTCATCATTCACCCGTGGATATGCTGTATTTTTTTTTTTTGTAGATCCCGATGCTTTGGTTCGGGAGCTGTGCACGGGCCTCCAACGAGGTTTCGGCTCCTTACGAACGATTCTTGTGAAGGTGTCCAGGAATGCGACGCGAAATAGGTCCCAGGTCGTCAGGTTGGCCTATCGGTTCTCGAACCATGCCCTAGCGGTTTCTTCGAGGGCGCCATGTCTGTAGACACGGCGCACTTTGTCTTCGGTGCTCCAATTATCGAAAATGACCAGCCGATCGTACACTTCAAGCCAGCTTTCCGGGTCTTCGAGTGACGATCCGCGGAAGGTTGGCGGCTCCCAGGGTTGTTGGAGCAGCATTGATGTAGAAGGCACAGCTACTGTCATGGTCGCTTCGGGAGGTCTCGAGCTCCCTGGAGTTTTCGGGAAGGATACCGTACTCTAGCTGTAGTCGTTGCCGTTTGCGGCTAGTTCGACGCTGCGGCTGGAGGGCTTCTTTGTCTTCGTCACGTTCTGGGCTTGGTTCCCGGCTTTTCATGGGCGTCCGAAACATGAAGGAACAATCAGCACCTCCATTAGATGTCGCGTGGTGATGGTGAAGAGGTTGCAGCAAGACTGGGAAATGCGGAACTCATTATTGGGCGAACTTGTGCCGGGAAAATTAAAAGTCGAATTACAAGCCATTCGCGCTGTACACTGGTTGGGGCGAGAACAGTTGTTGGCCGTCGAGTAGTCTGATGATCGGCGGAACACGTCGTCCTTTATACATCAGTCATACAACCTTCGAGCGTTACCCCTGGTGCTCGCGGAAGCACTACAATAAACTTGACTATTCACTTCCTGCGCATAATGTTAACAGAACGATCTCAAACAACCGCGAAGCTACCCGAACATTGAGGCGCGGTCTACGCCGAGCGTCCAAACAGTTTTAGATGCGAAAGCATCTTATCCTAGGGGCAGTGTCCGTTCCGCGGAGTCCGCACCCATACTGCGCATGCACCAACTCTCCCCCCCCCCCTCCCCGCGTCAGATGCGAGGAGACGGCGAGAAGGAGAGTGCAAACGTTGCACTATCCTTCGCAACGGCGCTATGGGCGCTCGCGAAGCTGAACGTAAACGGCAACACCGGCAAGCGACTCTCGAAACTGCGAGGCTGCGAAAGCGTGCGTTCACTGCGCTTCCGTCATTCTCTCTCTCTGTGCAGCGATGTGCGAAACGCCACGAACAAAGTCAACGTCGGCGCTAGTTGCAGAGGCAGCGCCACCGCCGCGGAGCAGAGGAAGGCTCGGGAAGCCGAACGTAAACGTCAGCGTCGGCAAGCGATAATTCAAACGCCTCGACAACCTCCGTCTCATAAGTCACATAAAAGAAACGGAAACTCGATGCGCATCTCCCGCGATGCTTTCGCATCCCACCATGGCTGCCCGTGGGGGAGATGTGTAATTTTTTGTGGGTAAAACCGGAATACATCAAAATAAAGCAATAAACGCGCGTGGCAATATTCAAAATTAAAGAAGCCTGGAAAGAAGCTCAAGAGAGCGATAAATTAGGCTACTTGATGGCCGTTTACAGTTTCTTCTCGCCGATAATCGGGAGACGAACAGAATCCGTCGTTGTCTCTCTGTCTCCGTTCTTGTCCTTGACGCCAGAAGAAACTGAATGCCGGATAGAAACTCGCAAGAAAACTGCGAACTTGCAACAGCCCCAGCAATGGGACTATAAAGAGGAATTAACTAATGTATAGAAGTACCCTAAGATACCAATGGCAAATGTCGTATCGGATACATTTATTCTGCTAGTATCTTGGTATCTGTATCTCAAACACTTATAGTCTCGGTATCTCGTATCGAATCTTGATACATGCGGAAAGCATCTTTGCTTTCCATATAACGCTTGCCTTGTGTTCTTTCGCCGTGTCGTGCGTTTTCTTCTTTTCCTTCTCTTGCACATTTAAAATATGTGGGTAAGTGTGCAAGTATCCAACGAATTATCTGCGTCCGAGTCTGAAAAAAAGTTTATAGCAGAAAGACTACGCTGCATTTCAATGCTAACCGTGTGCATTAGAAGTCGCGCGATAGACCTCTTCTGCCCCTTCAAGTCTTTGCCGCGTGGAGCGCCAAAGACTTGAAGATGCAGAAGAGGTCGATGCAGAAGAGGTCATTTTTCGCGACTTTTAATAAATAAGATATAAATCGAGCCTAATATTAAATACGGGGCTCGTTTTAGCCATTACGGCCATTCTATTAGTGAGTTTATTTCGATATGTGTTGAGCGGCGGGTCTGTGCCTGAACATATTATATAATAATATATCTGGTGTTTAACGTCCCAAAACGACGACATGATTACGAGGTCGCGGGATTCGATCCCGCGACCTTCGGGCCTTTAAGAAAACCATCGCACGGTTAAGTCTCGTTATAACGATATTGAAGGGCGAGCGGAATTCGTTATAATCATATCATTATATTCGTTTTAGCTCGTTACTGCACTATATGCCTAATAGGGTCAGAAAAAAAGAATAAACGAGCAGGGAAAACAGCGTTACAGCTCGCAGTAATGCAACCAGCCACGTACGGCTGCTTTTTGTTTTTTAATAGGAAAAGGATCGTCGCTGTGAGCATCGCGTTGCTTTTTTCCTGTGCGACAGCCTTTCCTATTCTATTCTATTCTAATGCGACCACCTTTCACTTAGCGCTCAGTCCATGCATAATCCATATCATCGTGAAACCATCGAAACGGCGACGCGGTCGAAGAGACATCAGAGCGGGGGAAATGCGCGTCGTGAATAAACAGCCCGCGGTACACGACACGGCGCACTCACTTCGCCGCTTGTTCAACTCAACCAAAGATTTGTGGCGCAAAGCCAAGGTACGACCGTAAATGCGAAACAGCCACCCACTCCGGGAAACGCGCAAGACGCGCATCGAGTGCTGATACAAACATCCTTGGCCGCAGACTTCATGATCCGGCTGCAGCGATACGCATTCTTGCGCGCGCGAGACGAAAGCCACTGCTTCGATCGAAAGCAACAAAACGATTCGTTTATTTCATAGCACTGAAGTGCGTATACAGGTGAGAAGGTTACACGTTGCGCCAAGAAACAAAACGCTAAGCATCTTCCACAACCCAATTGCTAAGTTTAGCGCCTCTCATAACTCGATAATTATGCTCGTTCTCCAACTTGACCAAAGCGGTTGGTGGGCTGGGCTCCGAGAGTCGCCGAGAGCCACGCGCTCCCGGCCACCCTACGCGACGTCGATCCGGCCCATCAAGAGGCTGTCATTATAGGCTAACAAAATAAGTGTTCTCGCCATCAGTGCCTCAGAGTCAAAGGCGAACTCGGACCGGGTCGCATAGTCCGGACTCTTGGAACAAGTTCGGCATCGTCCTGGCTAGACATCTGGTGTGAACGATTGAAGAAACACAAAACGCAAATCTGGTTATAACTGAAAAATCACAGCATATCCACGGAGTGAATGGTGATGAGTGGGCGAAGCTGCGGAGGTTCATCGGTAAACCGTGAATCTTCCGTGAATTCTGCCCAGTACATCATCACCGACGTGAGATCGGGCGCGTTTATACTAAAGGTTCGATGAGAGTTATGACAACTTGCAGCTCACTGTAATTTTACATGTACGCTGTGAATTTTCATTGTTTAATCACGCACAGGAGAAATCGCACACACGCACTACCTTGGAGGTCAAAATCCAGTGCCTACATATATGGGGTGGTCAGTGAACGGTTGTGCAGCGCGAGTGGTCGGTTTTTTCAATCAAGACGCTGCCGCGACGCTGCCTCGCGACGCTGCCTGCGTCGGCGCCGCTGCGCCGCGAGGCAAGATAGGAGGGAAGGGGAGGGAAGGGGAGGGGGGGGGGGACCGTAGGAGAAGAGAAACATCTGGCGTCTTTCGTTAAACAGCTGGCGTCTTTTCGTTTTGCTTTAGAAACATCTGGCGTCTTTTTGTTTTGCTTTTAGAAAACGTCTGGAGTCTTTCGTTGGTTTATTTCATCAATCAACGGCGTTTTGAACAAAATTTTTATTGTTTAATCACGCACAGGAGAAATCTCACCAGGCACTACCTTGGAGGTAAACAATGGCTGCTAATGGGAATGAGAGACAGAAGAAGTCGGCTTTTAGCTAACACTTACACTTCTACTTCTACTAACGTTTCCTACTGGAACATGCCAATGGCTGCTAATGGGGAATGAGAGACAGAAGAATTCGGCTTTTAGTTAACGCGCACGCTGCGAATTTTTTATTGTTCAACAACGCACAGGAGAAATCTCCCACCGGCACCACCTTGGAGGTCAAGATCTGGTACTAGCGTTAAGACTGGTTACGCACTACGACGGGGACGAACGGGTGCCGCTTTAAGGAGCTTCGCCCCTAAAACTCATATCCTCACTGATACAACAAAGAACAAGAAACATCGCAGCGTTCGGGCACACGTCTACTCTCTACAGGATCGTTTGAGCGTCTCCTTGAGCACACAGTCCGTCCCCTCCTGTCGACGTGACCGTACACCACTTTCACGAGCACAACACAAGGAGCGACGCACTGCTCTTCTTCAGCCAACGCCGCGGTCAAAGGTTGCCCTGCCGAGGTGGGGCGCGGTCTCACGGTCTCAGGCTCCCAAAGCCGGCAGACGAAGAGTTGGTTTCGCTTTCCTAGAAAAGCGTCTGGACTGAGCACGTAACGTTGAACAAGTGCAGTACAAAATACAATCCAAACAAAATAGAAATACATCTGGATCAGCTGGAACTTGTACAGAGGCTCTCGGCATACCACAATGGTTCCTGCTACTAAACAGCCATTTGGACTAGTTGGTATTGTATCAAAACAGCCGTTTGGGCACCTTGATGCAAAAAGTGAGCGCCCCACTTCTAGCATTGAGATGAACTGTTCCTGCAAATGAGGACTTCTCTACTGCAGCTTTGAGGAGGGAGAGACTGATGAGTCAGGACATGTTGCTACGTCGTTAAAGGGACACTAAAGGCAAATAATTTATGTCAAGAGTGAAAGCTCAATGTATGACAACGTCTAAGACGGCAGTATTATCAACAGCAGTGCCCTACTTGCCGAGAAATTAAGCTAAATGTATCACACAATGAGCGCCACGAGTGGGACATTTTGGAAGTGATCCCGATGACGTGGGAGAGTCTAAGTACAATTAATCACTAGTAATCAAACTAGCTGCAATAAAAGAAGAACCTTCCGTTCATCAAGACACGTAATAAAATGCTGCTTGTTCGTTTCTGTTTGATTCATGGAAAAAAGAAGCTCTTTGGCGTTGTCATGGGAAACGGCGCGCGTGGTTCAAAATTTTCGTTTCAGCCGAAGTGCGCTTTGCCCGGCGCCCTGCTTCGCTCACGCGGTCGCGTCTCAGTGGTAGTTTCGTTATCGCGTACTGCCGCGTGTGTTTTGCACGCTCGTGAAAGTCGCTTTGACAGAAAGTTCGACAAAATACCGCATGCATGTGATGTTGCCGGTTGCCCGAATGGTGCACGCCGACAGTGCACGCCGCCGCGCAGTAAGGCGGGCAACGTTGGCATGGCAACAGTGACGTGCGAAATACCGCTTTCAGGCGGGTGATTTGAAGTGCGCCAACGCGATGCGGACCACTAAAACATTATTTTATTTCAAAATAAGCACTTCCTAGGCATAAACGCAGCACTACGAGGTTTCTGTACCGCTATTTCAGCAATCAACGTCGACTTAATATTTGCCTTTAGTGTCCCTTTAAAATGAGAAGCCAACTCCGATGTCGCAGTGCGTCACCAGCCTATCACGATAGCCGGTGCGGCCATCGTTCGGTTGACATGTGCCTTGATGGACTATGGTGAATGGGCGCGAGTAGCTGCAGGTAACTTTAGGTACATGACCTGGCAGTATGACGCGTTGCCCATGCATCAACGGCACGCTCTTTGCGGCTCGTCGTCTATCCGTGTAACTATTGCTCTTCCGTTTTTGTAGCGTTAGCTACACTTGCCTAGCCGGAGCCGATTTCGCGTGGATCGTCATGAGCCGTGCTGCGCATGCGCGAGGATCAGAGATGTCAGACAGCTGGGTCACCGGAGCTGGCATCTCACGCGCTCTCCGACACCGCCGCGCGCGGCTCGCCGCTGCTGGTCTGCGCGTTCGGGAGGAGTGGCGTCGTAGCCATAGACACTGTGGCGCCGGCGCGCGCGCAGCTATTCGCCTTCGCTGTACAGTCGCCGTCTGACACTGCGCTGGGGCCGCTTGATAGCGCCTCTGACTGGCGTTTGCAGGTGGGTAACGCCATGGAGAAGGAGAACGCAAATGCTGCTCCACGGCGCAGAAGAGCCGAGAAGCTTATCTCATCGGATCCCGAAGTAGTTGCATGGCAATTAGCGGTTCAGCGTACGAAGAATAAACAGAAGAAGGCTAATAATCCTAGACAATCTGGAAAGCTAAGAATATTCAGCTGAACCTTTGCTGACGCTACGTATATCCTGGCATAGCCGAGCTAAGCCACTGCAATTTTTTTAATGTAAATTAAGCCTTTCTTAGCGAACCTTTGGTACTTTGAGCGTTTCTATCTATCTATCTATCTATCTATCTATCTATCTATCTATCTATCTATCTATCTATCTATCTATCTATCTATCTATCTATCTATCTATCTATCTATCTATCTATCTATCTGTCTATCTATCTGTCTGTCTGTCTGTCTGTCTGTCTGTCTGTCTGTCTGTCTGTCTGTCTGTCTGTCTGTCTGTCTGTCTGTCTGTCTGTCTGTCTGTCTGTCTGTCTGTCTGTCTGTCTGTCTGTCTGTCTGTCTGTCTGTCTGTCTGTCTGTCTGTCTGTCTGTCTGTCTGTCTGTCTGTCTGTCTGTCTGTCTGTCTGTCTGTCTGTCTGTCTGTCTGTCTGTCTGTCTGTCTGTCTGTCTGTCTGTCTGTCTGTCTGTCTGTCTGTCTGTCTGTCTGTCTGTCTGTCTGTCTGTCTGTCTGTCTGTCTGTCTGTCTGTCTGTCTGTCTGTCTGTCTGTCTGTCTGTCTGTCTGTCTGTCTGTCTGTCTGTCTGTCTGTCTGTCTGTCTGTCTGTCTGTCTGTCTGTCTGTCTGTCTGTCTGTCTGTCTGTCTGTCTAGCCGTCTACGTCTGAGTGCTCTCATTATCGCCTCCTTACTTGGTCTAGACCAAAATTGGTATGGGAGAGTAAGAGGATTTGACGAATATGACTGTCGGGTCATGACATTAATAACGTGAAAATCCTGTCGCGCACGCCGTCAAACCCTTTCCTCCAGACACGTGTGGCACATACCCGTTTGCCACAGGCCGCGGTGTACGGGTATGACAGTTTAAGCTACCCAGGAACGGCGAGAACAGACATTGGTAATTTAAATGTGAGAGCGTTAAGAAAAACTGACATCGGCAGCGTTGACCAGACGATTGGAAAGAATAAAAGTTAGGATCCCAGCAGGAATCGAACCCAAGCGTTCTGCGTGGCCATCGGATACTCTACAGAGCCACGCCAGGTCTATAAACTGCAGGTTGTCTACCAAGTTGACATTTCTCAATTCCCCGAGTTTTCCAGGTTTTCCCTGAGTGTTTTTGCTAAAATAGCCTGAGTGAAACAGAACTGTTTTATATCAAGATGGGTAGACACCATGTCGTTCGATGTCACTCTCTAGTATGTATGTTAAAAAAATGAAAATAACTTAATCCCATTTGAATATGAAATGGTATAGCGCATTACGGGGAAGAAGAAACGGCCTAGCAGACCGACACAAGAGGACAGAGCGCTCTGTCCTCTTGTGTCGGTCTGCTAGGCCGTTTCTTCTTCCCCGTAATGCGCTATACCATTTCAAGTACGACGAACCAACTCGCCCAATCTTCAACACTTGTGGACCCCATTTGAATAGTAGCGAGAACAGTTAAATGTCAATATAGTGAAATTGGTAAAAGCGTCGCTTTACTTCATTGTATCAAAACTTCGTTAAACTGAAAATCGACCTTTCATAAAAGGCATAGTTACCGAAGCATTCATTTTACACTGAAAATGCCACAAGAATGCTCGACTAATACGGCAACTGCAGAAGCTTTTTTTTTTTCTTGCGTGAAAAAAAAATCAATTTTGTTGATTCACAATTATATGCCTTGCCAGAGTGTCACGTGTAAAACGCAAAAAAATGCAGGTTTAACGCACTGTACTATTGCGCTTATTTTGCTGCCGCGGCTTCTCATCAAAACCTAGCGCGTTTTCCAGAGCAGTGCGACGCCGATGCTATCACATTTTTGATGGAGGCGAAAATGTTTGAGGCCCGTGTACTTAGTTTTAGGTGCACGTTGAAGAGCCCCAGGTGGTCAAAGTTTCCGGAGCCCTCCACAACGGCGTCCCTCATAATCATATCGTGGTTTTGGGACGTTAAATCCCAGATATATTATTTATTATTACCGATGCTATCATGTTGCCCAGCCGAACCATTTGCTCTACACGAACGTACAGCATCGAAAGCCATCGCATGTTAAAAAAAATGTCACAGTTTCACCGCGAGGGCGAGATAATGAATCCGATAGCAAGAAATAGGAATTTTATACGCATATAGGCTAGTAGCTCACTCCTTCAGGAAATGCAGCTGCTGCAGTAAGATAGGTGACCTATCTATGTATGGCTCAGGGGCGGATCTAGGTGATTACCTTTGGGAGGGGGGAGGGGGGTTCCATCATCCGATCAGGTAAGGGGGGGGGGTACAAAGGCTGATGCCACCGCCTCCGCAGTGAATTTTAGGGGGGTCCCGCAGATTTACAACAGCCCAGAGGGGATTATGGCGGCGCTAAAGAAGCTTTCGTTGGAAATGTGCATAGGGACGCAGGAAAGGGTAGAGCGATGAGTAGAGATGTAGAGAGCGTGGACAGGATTCTCTTTACCCCTTTTGGGCAGTGGTAGGCAAAACAACCTGACAAAAGAGGTAAACTCAACAGGTAGCCTGAAAAGGGAGGTGGACGACAGGCACTGAAAGGAGGGGGCGGGGGCTGCAGGCTTCAAGGGAGCGCCTACAAAGGTATGAGCCGTCTGCTGATCCCCTCCAAGGACACGCGAACACACTCGGTGGTACAAAGTACGCGCTTCTTGTCGCCCTCCCCAATCCTCCTATCTGCATGTGCCCATCGCGCGAAGGAGATGGCCGGCTCGTTTCATCTCTGCCTGAGCCCCGGCGTTCGTCGGCAGCTCTCGCGCGCTTTAACACGCGCGGGGTGATGTAATCGCGATTTGGACTTGCTATAAAATATCATATGGCAAAGGCGAAAAATTCGCCTGAAGTATCTATATAATTGCTATCGCAAAAAAAAAGAATAGCTGCGGGATAAGATCGCATGAAAGCCCGGCAACATCCTCGCGAGCTGCAGCCCCCCAAAATATCGGTCGACTGCATAAAACGTGTTTCAGCAGTGCCCTCAGCTAAAAAGAAGGAAAGAAAAAGCTTTCACTTGCTGCAAATGCGCTTGTTAGTTACGCTCGCTCTCGCCTGGAAATTTATTCCTAAACAGCATCTTTGAAGCTCGGAGCGCGTGAGCTCTCCGATGACCGCCAACAAGCGTCGTCTTTTTTCTCGCGCCGATCGGGATGGCTTGCAAAATGCCTTGTCGACGACATCCGCTTCCTGAATGATCGCGATCGCTTGCAAGATAATGCAAGCTCGTTGCATCTACTGCTGCCGCCTCTACAACTAATCATATGCTTGTTACTTAACAAGCGCGCGTTCACAACAAAAACACCATATCGGGCGCTAACGCACAGAACGCGCGACACAGAATACAGAACTACACCGCGTAGTCAACATTGTGCGATACGATGTGCCGTGGTTCCACCAGTTCCACGCATCAGCCGGATGCTCTCCCACTGCACCGCTCCGAAGGCGAGGAGAGCATCGAGGTGCGCCCTTTCCCCGCAGCCGCAGCGGCCGTTCGATTTGAAAAAAAAATGCGATTCACAAAAATCTCTAGACAGCGTTATCGCGACTGTCGTTGCCTTGGATTTTACTGTGAATGTTACTGTGGATTTTTCCTGATGGGAGCACAATTTCCCTGAGTATTTCCAGACTATCCAAAATCCCTGAGAATTCCCGGTTTTCCCGGTCGGTAGACACCCTAAACTGGTCTGGAAAAACAGCCTATGCAGGCGTAATGTCGGTGCAACGTCAGTTGTGGTTGTGGTGCTGGCTATGTAATTTTACAAGAAAGCAATAAACACTACCATATGTACTCCAGGCGTCATATCAGATTAACGCCCGTGGTTCCAGCGTTGACTACGCTTTTATAGCAGTCTAATAAACACATTACCTTTGCATTCCTATGATTCAGCAAGCTATATTGAAGCATTACTCGACCCCAGAGGAATACATTAACGAAAGTTACGCATGATATTCACACGATTGCACCATGAAGTGCACTTAGTTTCGATAATACTGACGTATGTAATCTAACGTGAGAGCTGACGTTACGTCGCACCATACGTTATCCACTTAAACGCCAGTAAAACGGAAAGGCGGGCTAGTTGGTTTGGTTGCATAATGATAATATTGCGCACGCAACACGAAGACACAGACGAAAAGTTCACAAGGACTAGCGCAGACTATCAACTGACTTTATTTAATAAGAAACAACAATATATACTCGCTACACGCACCTAATGATCATTGCGCATGCGCAGAACGGCATAGCGTATTCCTTTACATACAGAACATTAAAGCATCTAACATACACGTTGCACTATCACATCTTGTTTAGCAAGTCAATTTCGCTTTCATTCAACGCTACAGATGGATGACTGACACACATGTCTTGAAGTCTAGAGATGTGCCAAGCTTCTACAATCTCTCTTGTTGTCTGATTAGGATGAGTATACATAACATCAGTTTGGTTAAACAAGGGACTACACGAACCCGCAGAACAACTTGCACAACGCATTGCTAAACGTGTTTCCGGCCTTCCCTTCAAATTGGCCAAGTGCTCCTTTAACCTAACATTCACGCATCGGCCTGTCTGACCGACATAACACCGGCCACATTTGAACGGAATCTTATAAACTACATTTCGTTTGCATTCAACCACCCGGTGATCAGCACGATTGGAACATTTACTATTGATATCTCTAGGTCTGTCATCGTACAGATTATTTACAGCAGGACACACGCCCCCTACTTTGTTCTTTGCCGAGAAAACTACCTTGACACCATACTTAGCTGCCACCTTCTTAATTTTATGAGAAAAACCATGCACGTAGAGAATCACCGAAATTTTCTTTGCATCCTGGCTTCTTTGCACCTCTTCCCACGGATTTCATTTTCGTCAATAGCCTTTCACTTACAGTTAGCAAAATCTGGGTAGGGTATCCAGCCTTTTCCAGCCGTAACTTCTGCTCTAGGAAAGATTCATTTAACTTGTGCCAGCACGTTTTTGTTAGAGCTGACTGAAAACATCCCATCGCGATCCCGTTTTTTATTATTCTTGAATGGCAGGAAGCATACTGTAATAAAGGCTTCTCCGTTCTCGGGGGATACTTCCAGCACACATGGTCTTTTTCAAAAATGAGCTTAACGTCCAGAAACTGTAAGCAGTTATCAGTGGGCTCTTCATATGTGAAATTTAGGCCTTTGCCTCTTTTTCTGAACGTTTCTATCACAGATGAGGTGAACACATCCCATTCCGTGTTAACGCCCAAAATCAGATAATCATCAACATACCTGCATATCTTTAAACCCCTGCCGTCCAAATCGGTATTCACCAGTCTGTCAATGTAGCTCAAAAAAAATTGTGCTTAGTACCGGGGCTACTTTTGATCCTATGCACACCCCATTTTTTTGACGGAACATTCTATCTTTATACTGTACAACCGTGCTTTGGAGGTACATGCTAAGTATTTCAAGAAACGTTTCCAGCGACAATCCACTGCTATTACGGAAAGAAACTTCATCGTTATCTCGTTCAATGCACTCTTTTACAGACTGTAGTAGAGCATCCTGCGGCAACGAATAGTATAAGTCTTGGATGGCAACACTGAAACCTTTGTAGCTGCCTTCTTTAAGACCAGATACATAACGTACCACCTCCTCAGAATTCTTGATGAAAAATGGGTCGTTAGGTGACAAGGACGCAAGTATTTTTTGGAGAAACCCAGACACAATTAACTGCCACGAATTATGTTCCGACACTATTGCTCTGAACGGAACTTCTATCTTATGCGTCTTTGCCGCAAAGAACACTTCCAGTGTGTGACCCTTTTCTTTTTTCACGAGTGAAGCCAACTTATTTAACTCATCTTTTTTTCAACAAACCCAGTGCGTGTTTCTTGAGTTCCTGTGGCTTTACTTTTACTACCTCGAAGCATTTGTGCATAACATCCTAAGCTTTTCTAGAATACATGTGATGTGGCAATACGACAAAATAACCTTCTTTGTCTGATTTTACTACCCTCAATTCCTTTGAGTACAAATAGCGAGCAAGCTGCCCAACAATAGGACGTTGTCTACAGTTGCGCCTTGCCCTCGCGGCAACTTCTATACATTCTCTAACGCAAGAATCCTTTTCTTCATCACTCACATTCCTTGATATGTCTCTCGCCAGAGCAAGCCTGTCGGGTATCCGTAGTGAAGGTTCCACGCAGAACTTGTAACTTGAGACAATTCCTCTGTTCCTCGTCCACTGGCGTGTCTCCGAGAACAAGCAGCTTCCCTGGTTCATTCGTTTGCTTCTGTTTCTTAGGCAAAAACGCCCAAACTTGACGCCACAGAACTGTCAAGTGCACACTCGTCCCACATACGATACGATCTCCAGTCAATCATGCCCTCAGCGCACGAGGAACATGCCGCACGAAGACAGTCCTTGAGGAAACGGCTCCAGCACTCCGACCTGAGGATCTTGCAAACCCTCCGGCAATGGCCCACCGACATTGGGAGCCACCCAGTCGCAAACCTTAGTTCATTCGGCGAAGTCCTATGTCTGATGTGCCAGCCTAAAATGCGCGCCTTGCATTCGCACACCGCGATCATCGGTACGAGTACTGAAGGACTTTTTACGTCCAAATGAGGGTACATAGAAAAAGAGCCCGAGAAACTAGAAATGAACTGCAATAAAACGGAAAGGCGGGCTAGTTGGTTTGGTTGATCACCGGGTGGTTGAATGCAAACGAAATGTAGTTTATAAGATTCCGTTCAAATGTGGCCGGTGTTACGTCGGTCAGACAGGCCGATGCGTGAATGTGAGGTTAAAGGAGCACTTGGCCAATTTGATGGGAAGGCCGGAAACACATTTAGCAATGCATTGTGCAAGTTGTTCTGCGGGTTCATGTAGTCCCTTGTTTAACCAAACTCATGTTATGTATACTCATCCTAATCAGACAACAAGAGAGATTGTAGAAGCTTGGCACATCTCTAGACTTCAAGACATGTGTGTCAGTCATCCATCTGTAGCACTGAATGAAAGCGAAATTGACTTGCTAAACAAGATGTGATAGTGCAACGTGTATGTTAGATGCTTTAATGTTCTGTATGTAAAGGAATACGCTATGCCGTGCTGCGCATGCGCAATGATCATTAGGTGCGTGTAGCGAGTATATATTGTTGTTTCTTATTGAATAAAGTCAGTTGATAGTCTGCGCTGGTCCTTGTGAACTTTTCGTCTGTGTCTTCGTGTTGCGTGCGCAATATTATCATTATAAACGCCAGTGTTGTCGACGTGCTTGGTAAGCCCACGGTGTGCACACAGCTACTACACTTAAAAAAACACGTCGATCCACGTCGCAACGCTTGGCCCAAAGCCATAAAATACAGCATAAAAGTACTCGCTGACTGCAGTGGCGTAGGCAGAATTATTATTTTTTTTTTTGGGGGGGGGGGGTGGAGGCACGCCCTTAATCTGACATGGGGTCCGGGCGGGTAAGTGTGGTCAAGTGTCATTTCGCGCTCTGTAACATATGGCAGAAAAAATTTCGGGGGGGGGGGAGTGGAGGGGGGGCACGGGCCCGGTGTGACCCCTCCCCCCCCTGGCTACGCCACTGGCTGACTGCTTCGCATGGAACCGATTCTCACAACGCGTCGGACCTGCCGAATTTTTCTTTTTCATCGGCTACCTTTTGCTGCAATGCCTTCAGTTCCTTGCAGGGCTCCCGGGAAAACTTGCTAGTTTGAGAAATTCCAACCAAGTCGAGTTTGCGAGTGCCGGCCATGTAGAAGTAACGCGGGTTTCTTTCTGACCGGACAAAACATGCGGGGCGCAACGGTACACGTCAATATATTCGCCGCTCGTGCAAGTATATATACTTAGATATATTCTTTCAGCACCCCATTGAATCTCTTAGTTGGCTTGTGGATGATACACCGCAGATAAGGTGTATCCCCTGGTTTTGCAAAAACTGCTCCGTCTAACTGAACTGCGGCCCGTGGTCGCTGACCAGCTTGTCAGGACAGCGTTCACGGCTGAACACGCTCTGTAGGAAAGATATTCTCGTAGCCGTGACGCCGCGAGTAAAGCAGACTTCGGGCCAGTGTCTGTGGCATTCTTTTAAAAGCATTATTGCAAAACGAAATTCTGGCGACGCGTTCATAAATGGACCCACAGCATCAATGCCCAACTTCTTACATGGCGCCGCAGAAAACTCCACTGGTTGGGGTTTTCCCCAACCAGTGGAGTGGGTTGGTTGGGGTTTTCTCCACTGGTTGGGGTTTTCCCCTTGAGGAACTAGCGCGCCAGCGCAGTGACAGCTGTACGTGGGGCCTTCGCCGCGTCGTCTGGTAAAGCGCGGTGGCTCCGCAGAATCGCGCTTGCTTTGCGGTGAAGCTAACTTCACTCGTGCTATGCGCACGGAAATCGAGAATGCGGCACGGTTCTCGAGAAGCGCAGCGACTGTGCCGCGTTCTGTCCAGCCTTTGCTCCTCGTGCCGGATTCTCGACATCTTTGTGTATATTAAATAGTTGTGCCCATATCCTGGGCTTGCCTGGCACACCGACTACACAGGCGTGTAAAGCGTAGCTCGTGGTACGACGTAATGTAGGCACGCGCGTTAGAGCAGGGACGTCAGTTTTTATCTCAATGAAGTGCAAGCTACGGTGCGATGACGTGCATATCATAAGTAGCGGTCCTCGGCGTATTCGTGCAACACTTGACTACAACTTGAGCATAAAGGCGTACAGGGTTTGAGGTGAATACCTCATTAGTCATATAACGCACATTTCTCTCGTGAAGTAGAATAAACGTTCGTTTTAACGGCTTGAATACTAATTAGGTGTTCACCTTAGGTGTGGTCGATGCCGTACATAAAAATCCGGCAGATCCCACGTACCATGGGAATCGATGTTATGCAAAGCATGCGCGGGAAGTTGACTGCGGCGTAATTTTTCACATTGAGGGAAGCGTTACAAAATGACGCTACAGAAATGTCTAAATGGTATGCGCACACACATACGTTGAAGTGTCGCATATGTGTTATATGATCAGTTGTTTACAGTTGCGTAATGATGCCAACAGTAACATGGATGTTACCAACACCACACGCAGTAAGCTGACATGTAGTGCTTATATTTTTCAATACCGGATAGCTCGAATCCGAACGGGAGAAAGAAGGAACACATCTCAGTTGTTATGGTTGCGTAACAGTTGTTATGCTTATACTTGTCCGTTATAACGGAAAATGCAAGCACATTTCACGAACCCGTGTGCACGTGTGGAAGGGTTTGTCGATAGTTCTTGAACAAGATCATGATTACCGTGATCAGTGAGCACCAGCAACTGGACCGGACTTGTTATCAGAACCGTTCGTGATCGCGGCAACCCGGGGGCTAAGTGTAGTGAAATTCGAGGTATAGTACAGCTGATGGAAATCGTGGATGCCTCTTACGAAGAAGTGATCTATGATGCCTCCTGTCCTGGACGTGGCAACGAGGTCTTGTGATGCCCTGTCCACATCCAAGCCATCTTTCACGCAGTATAAGGACCAGGCGTTGTTGGGTTCTGATAAATCAATGTTGAAGTCACCCGTACAATGATGGAGACCATGGCCCTCTAGGCAGAATTATTGTAGGAATCATTGACCCGGGTTTTTGCGTAATCCACATGGTCCACGCTGCGGACCACGTGAACGAGTGGATGGTATTCGAGTGTCTTCCAGAGGTGTTCTGTCTTCATCTCCCTCACTTTCCTTGCGTCCGCCGCTGTGGTGTAGCGGTCACTGTGCTTGGCTGCTGACCCGAAGGTCACGAGTTCGATCCCGGCCGAGGTGGTCGCATTTCAATGTAGGCGAAATGCTAGAGGTTCGTTTACTGTGCAACGCCAGTGCGTGCCAAAGAAGCCAAAGAATACCAGATGGCCTAAAATTTCCGTAGGCCTCCACTACGGAGTCTCTCATAATCATATTGTTGTTTTGGGATGTAAAACCCGAACGATTATTATTATCATCACTTTCCTTGCGTGTCAATGTGTGTGCTCGCGCTTACTGTGTTGATTGAGACTATGTATCACCTGTGGCACATATCCACATAACATGAACTCTGGTATGCGGGTATGTGCCACATGCGACTGAGAGAAAGGGTTTCGTGACCTACTCGACAGGCATTTTGCGTTATTCATGTCATGACCAGTGAATCGTGTTCGTCACACACTGATCCTCTGCTATGCCAATTTTTGTATATTACAACCTATGGAGACGACCAGGAGAGCGCCCAGGCATGGACGGACGGACAGACATACAGACAGATAGATAGACGTCATGCTGAATGCCTGGGTTCGATTCGGGGTCGACCCACAACTTTACGGCTGAGCTGTTATGCTCGAGGTTTGCCGTGTGTCGTAGATAGAAAATTATCATCATCACGAACCGGCACGCGCTCTGTGGCGCATACCCGCATACCACGAGCAGCGGTATGCGGGTATGCGTGCACCTACGAGATCTTTCAATTCACTGATGCGCGAAAGCCGCGAGATGCAAAGCAACCTCACTCTTGCATTCTTCGGACTTCGTAACGAAGTACCACGCAAGAGCAAAAATTTGCGCAATAGACGCCCACAAGCATTAGAGTACGCCGCACAGGAGAGTGCCTAAGAGCAAGTGTCATGGCACCGACACAACTGGATGGATGCGTCCCCTTTATAACGGGGCGGTGACATGTGTGCCACCAGGCTCGACAAAAAAAAAAAGAAACCTTTTATTTTTTTTAATTTTCTTTTTCGGTCGGCGTAATGCCTTGTCTACTACGATTAAATCAATCGTGCTATAGAGAAAAACAAAAACAAATTCACGGCCCAGTTCTTTGCCCTTTAAGAGAGAATGTCCTTATTTTTCCCACTACTTATTTTTGTCCTTTCTCTCTAATTTTCTGCCACCAATACTTTAGCCGTCTCTTACTTATTTCAATCGCGGGCGTGTTCAGCTTTCCATTGTTCTCCCTAAAACCCAAGGCTTCATGCAGGCTCGTGCCCAAACGTGCACCTGGGTGGATATCTCCACATTCAATCAGAACATGCTCCGCCGTTTCCTTATCTTCCCCGCAGCATGTGCATTGTTCTTTACTGAATCTTGCTTTATGCCTCCCTCCTTATTTCCTTCTTGCCCTTTCGGTGGTTACTCAGAGCCGGCTTTTTTTCCCCCCATCGCTACCATCCAATAATTCCTCTCGGACTTCCTTCTAACACTTTTCCAGACCTTATTGTTTTACATTTTTACTTTCGGGTTGCGTAGACTGAAGGATGAAGAGATTAGTGCAGCAAGAACGGCAGCGATAGGGGCGCGCAGTCCGAAGTTATTCAGCCTAGAACACTCAAAATACAATAAAATGGAGACCTACCCTCAACTCGATTTTCGCGGGGTCACCTGACTACGTTTCACTCGCCCTGTGACGTTTGATGGCGCCCCAGTGAAATGAACTGAAAGATCCGACGTACAGGAAGCTTGCATACAATGTTGTCCGTTCTTTCCAACGTAATGATGGCGCCGTTGCGATAGTAATAATTAATGTGGTGCATTGAGAGTGAACTGCACGTGCGAAACGAGGCAGATCGCGAACGCCTCTATCATGTTTTGTAGTTTTAGTCATCTTTCTTGTTGCGACGGCGTCTATATCAACGCTCTTACATTTTTCCATTTTTCCCCCTTCAGTTTCTTCAAACAACGGCGCCTGGAGCGTCCCCAGCGCGTTTCCTCCAGCGCCGTGGCGTTCGGCGCATTCTTTGCCGGGCGCTGCAGTTTTAAAGCTGAAAAAGTCTTAGATCGTTCGTCTAGGTGTTCAGTGATAAAAGCGTGCTAAAGAAAAACTAAACCCAATAATAACTCCTTTTGTGATGCAACGCCGTTATTAACTGTAACGTTGCATTAATCCAATCATAGGCCCGCGCTCATCTTCGTCATTTCCGCCCGCAATAGTTCTGGCGAGCGCCACTGCGCGTTGATGCGGTCGGCAGCGATGTAGGCACTTCAAAAAAAAGTGTTGGAGGGCCCCTTTAAGGCTCTTTGTTGCCATGTCGCCTACACTTCCAGCCGTATATTTACTGGCGAGCCTCCAAGTTCTTTTTCTCCACTGTGTGTCAACGCTCTTCCTGTACAAATGACACACCTTCTCTGCCCATTTCTTAGCCTCTCTTCGAACTTCATTTTGCTTTGAGCTTCCCTCCCCTCAAAACCTGCCCATCCCATATCGCCCTTTACAGCCTCATTTGTCGTCTTCCCGTCAGCACCCAACGCGAGGCGTCCCACAGTCCTTTCATTCACCTCCATTCCGATTGCACATCTGACCTCATGCACACCACCTGCTGAGTTCCCAAATGTAAGCCCCGGAACCATTACACATTTCCACAGACTTCGAAGCACATCGTACCTATTGTATCCCCATAGCACTCTGTGCTTCATTACTGCAGAATTCCGCTTTCCCTTCGCTGCCGATGCTTTTTCTTGTACCTCCACGTAGATCTATCACCCTCATTTACCAATACCCCAAGGTACTTGTATTCGCTTACTGTAATAACCGACGTGGACGCCGCAGCAGCTTTTGCAAGAATGCTTTAATGCACAAACTATACGAGTATATGCTTTATCGATTCACTTGGTGGTGCTGGTTCTAACACAAGACATGCGCAGTACGCACTGGTTCACTCAGTTCATGCTGTTATCACACTTACCCTCGGTATTTCTTGGCCCTGTACTGACACCGCCTGGTCACAGGGACCATTGAATACCATCAATCCACATTTTTTTTTACATTAAATCGTAGTCCTAGAGCTTCCCCTTCCCTTCCGCATGTATCCGCCAGCCGCTGTATATCATCTCGACTGTCCACAAATAAGACAATATCGTCCGCATAAAATAAACCTGAAAGCTTCTGCTCAATCATCACGCCGCCCTGTGTGTGACAGATTAAAACCAATGTTGCTACCTTCTAGCGTTTTTTCCATCCTCACCATGTACAGCATGAATAACAGCCGGGACAAATGACAACACTGTCTCAGCACCTTGCTAATATCAACGTTCTCTTTGCTACAAACTCCTTCCCATTCTATGCAAACTTTTTTCTCGGTATATCTCCCCGAAAAGCTGTATACAGTTGTCACCTATGTACGTTCCTTTCAATATATCCCACAAAAACTTCCTGATTAACGTTGTCGTACGCCCCAGTGATGTCTAGAAAAGCCACGTAGAAGGGCCTGTTTTCTATTTTAGATATTTCTATACACTGAGTAAGAACAAATAGGTTATCGTCTAACCGGCTGTCAACTCGAAATCCATTCTGAAGTTCTCCCAAAATATTATGTTCTGCCCACGTTTCTACTTTTAATTTTACTGCCTGCATCGCCAACCTGTATAGTACCGATGTAATGGTTAGCGGTCTGTGCGAGCGAATCTTATCCTTTTCTCCCTTGCCTTTAAAAATAAGTTCATTCTACTTTTTCGCCAACTGCCCGGTATTTGCCTCTCCTGTAAGCCTTTTTCTACGGCTTTCAACAGTGCCTCTTTAGTGTTATGTCCTAGTTCGTTAATGAGACTGACGAGAACACCATCTAAACCCGGGGTAGTGCGCTTTGGATTTTTTCCTTCAGCCTTTTTCCAGTTGAAATTCTCAAGTACTAGCTCTTCCTTGATTGTGCTCTGCGTCATGCCTTTACTCACAGAAGAAATTCCCTGAACGGCTGTTACCTTTCGGATGTAACCTAGCGCTACCCTTGCAATGATTTCCTCCTCCATTGTTGTTGTTTCATTGTGACAGATTTCCTACCTAGCGCCTTTATGTGACTCTAAAGTACCCTAGGCGCGGCCTTTTTTTTTTTGCGTGAATCTGTCACCCAGCGTTCACTCTCACCTTTAATTTTTGCCTCGACATATTTTTGCTTGCCTATGCTCCCGTGATGCTTCACGTCGTCAGTGTAACTGGGACCAGCTGCTAACTGGAATCAACTGGGACCAGTTGGTTTCCAAATGGGACCAGTTGGCCTGCAACTGGGACCATTTGATCCCAGTTAAAACCAGTTGCATTCCCAGTTACACATTTTCACCTGGGCTTCATCGCTTCCCGGATTTCCTTGTTCCACCAGCTGTTTGGCTTCCTGTTTCCAGCAAAGAGTTTTCTTCTCTTTCCCTACCTCCTTCGTCATTACATGTAACAGCTCATCATACCCCCAGTCCTTGCCTGGTATCTTGCCAACTAAAAACTGGATGGATGGATGCTATGAGCGTCCCCTTTGTGACGGGGCGGTGACGTGTCTGCCACCAGGCTCGAAGAAAAAACAAACAAACAAACAAACAAACTTCCTTGTTTCAAGTTGGCTTAATACCTTACCTACATTGAATAAGTCTATGTTATTATACCAAAAAAAATATAAATTCACGGACCATCTCTCTGCCTCTTAAGGCAGAGTGACCTTATTTTTTCCCATTATTTATTTTTGTACTTTATCTCTACTTTTCTGCCACCAATACTCTAACCGTCTCTTACTTATTTCTATCGCGGACGTGTTCAGCTTTCCATTGTTGTCCCTAAAACCCAAGGCTTCCTGTAGACTCGTGCCCACACGTATACCTGGGTGAATATCGCCACATTCAATCAGTACATGTTCCATCGTTTCCTTAGTTCCCCCAAGCAGGTATATTGTTCTTCTTCGTTACTGAATCTCGCTTTATAACTACGCGTTCTAAGGCAGCCCGACCTTGCTTCAAACAGTAAAGCGCTTCCCCTCGAATTATCATAAAACCTTTCCCTCCTTATTTCGTTTTTTCCCTTTCGGTAGTTACTCAGAGCCGGCTTCTTTTCCATCGCTGTCATCCAATAAGTCCTCTCCGCCTCTCTGACCTTCCGCTTAATGCTCCTTGTTGCCATATCGCCCGCACTGGTAGCCGTATATTTACTGGTGAGCCTCCTAGTTCTTTTTCTCCACTGAGTGTCAACGCTTTTTCTATACAAATACCTGAAAACCTCCTCTGCCCATCAACTATTCTTCATTTTCCTCAGCCTCTCTTCGAATGTCATTTTGCTCTGAGCTTCCCTCACTTCAAAGCCTGTCCATCCCATATCACCCTTTACAGCCTCATTTGTCGTCTTCATCTATTGAATACTTATTTTCCTGCTCTGTCAGCCGTCTGGGAGCAAAGGCTATGGGGACCAATTCCTTGCCATGGCACTGCTGGAGTCCTCGGCTCCTAGGCCGATAGTAAACGCATCAGCAAAAAATATGTGACCACTCAGTGGTCACAACTGTTTCCAGAGCCAGGTCAAACAACTGCAATCATTTCCTTGTCAATTGTTAAATATTATGCTCGGAAAGAGCTGACACAAAAGTGACAAGCAAGCGCGGACCGGAGCCAGCGCCCGCATTACATTTTTATGACGACGATGTGGATATGCGTTTCGAAGAGACGGGGCACAGCGTAACTTTCAACTTGTTTATCCGAAAAAACGAGGGGGATCATCAGACGTATACGCTGAAGCACGTGACACAAGGCCTGCGCATTACAAATCACCGGGCACTCAGTATCTCCTTCTCAGATAACGTCCATGAAGCTATAATAACACACGATCCTGCGCATTCACAAATCGATTTGGCTTCTATTACGAGTCTTGCCGATTAATTACGGTTGCGTTATATGGCGGTGCACTGATCAAATTTTGGGGTGCACGAGCAGTGAGTTGCGAGATCACCGTTGGAAAATAGCGGAGGCCGCATTTTCAACGGAGGCGAAAATGCTCGAGGCCCGTGCACTTAGATTTAGGTGCACCTTAAAATCTCCGGAGTCCCTCATAATCCTACCTTTATTTTAGGACGGCAAACCGCAACAATTATTATTATTGTTTTCTTTTGCAGCAAAGCTGGTAGGCACTAGTTGGTCAACATTTTTTGTGGTGCTCCTCGAGAAGAAAAAAAAAAAAAGAATTTGCGCAGCTTGCACTGAGTCGCGCAAGGCTCAGAGCAGAGCTGGTCGGCACTCGGCTGGTCCTGGCTTGGCTAGGCACACGTGCGTTCACACGCCGATGCACGAAGAGTTCACGTGATTACATTGTAAATCACCAGTGTTGGCTAGCTATCGATCGGGAATCGCTTGGCAATGACAGGACCAAGCAGCTTTATTAGCGTAATTAGCTTAATTAGACAAATGAGCTTATTCGGCCTAATTTGCATATTCGAGGCTTGGTCTCGATTAGCTTGCATCCCAAGTCAACCTAGGCTTAATTAGATAATTAGCCTAATTAGCACTAACTGACTCCAATCGAAACGACCTTCCGTTCAGTTTATATTCGTATAAAACATACTTGCTTATAACTAGAATAGCTAACTAGAATAGTTAACTAGAATAGCTTCCGGAAATACGTTCACGGGAGGAGGATTGTTCATTATTTTAAATAACACTGTAGATAAGTTATATTGAACAAGACTATGCAGTGAACGGATTCTGTCATTATGAAGCATGTCAGAAACACAGCAACTGAATGACCTGAACGTTAATATATGCATGGCCTGATTCTGGAAATGTTGTAGCGGTGTTGTATGTGTTGGATAAGTGGTACACCACGACGTGATACAGCAATTCAGGTGACTGTGAATGAAATACAGGGTTAGTAAGGTTGATGTGCTGAAATAAACCCCAGCTTTTAAGTAAAATTCTAATGACAGGAGCAAGTTTGCATTTCAAATGCAAACTTGCTCCCGGTATTAGTTTGAATCTAAAATAACAACAAGAAATAAGCATTTGTATTGGCGGCGAGGAGTTACGGAGTCGCCCTCTATCGGACGCGCCCCGATTGCGTGCTAGGTAGGATACCGCCGGCGCGCTCCCCATAGGTTTTGCTGTCGGCGCTCTACAAAAAAACCTCGCAGAAGCCCTCCAGTCCATTTCTGTAGGTACTTTCGAAAGGAACTCTATTCTTTACTGTCAAAATAATCATTTTCGACGAACTGAAAGCACAAGATAGTCTACAGTCACTGTCTGCAGAAAACCGAGCACCCGCTTCACGCGGCCACCGCGTTGGAGATCCCTGAACCGGCTTCTTGCGCGGAAGGTAGTCACTCGCTGAGTGCAAACTATATGAAATATTTCGTTAGAGTAGACTGCCTGTATAACCAAATGAAGCACAACAGAAAGAAGCGTCAAGCCAGCGATCGCACGGGTTCGCGACGACTGACGGTGCCTCTGCATGTATGAGCGTCTGCATGTATATTTGTACTGATGGTTTCGCTTTTGCTACGAGCGCGTTTTGGCACCGCGCTGTGAACTTTAGGCCGCAAAATATGAGATTTTGTGAGTACACGAACAACTACTGTCGCGCGGACGCTATCAGAGCAGTTCAAAAACAATTTCGTTACAACTACGGCTACGGTGCGCATGGCAACTTTGTGATGTGCCGTCCCGACGATTCAGTGTTTTTTTTTTTTTGTCTAAATTCGTGTGCGCTTCAATGTCATTTGACAAGTTGTCTCGCACTGCGTATTGATCGGTCTTCTCAGCGGGCAAATGCCGCTGCTTCTGTTTCTGTATTCAGTGCATTCGTTTCGCTTCGTGCTCACACAAAGCGTGAGCAAATGCGACTCTTTTTTTAATGCTCCTTAATTATCGTTCCCTTTGCATTCCATTGAACTTGCCGCTCTCTGTCATCAACAAATTCATAGACCAAAGCTTCACCACTTCGAGATTGCTGGTGGAAGGAGAAGCAGTCTACGAGACCGAGCATGTATAGTAGCATGCAACGCCAAGGAAAAGAAAGAAAATACAGTAACGTTCGCCGGACTTGTTCTGCAAACGTCGGCTGTGAACTAGAACCCACATGACCTTGAAATAGCGGTGAATAAAATAGAAGTTATTGCAGCAACCAGCAGCCGCAAAACAGGATAGTAATTATTTGGCGAGTACCCCAGAAATTTTGGCAGCAGTGTCGTGTCTAACGCCGTGGCACCTTTCCCACGAAAATAAATGAGGCTCCAAGAAAATACATGGGGTTGGAGAGGCCCAACGTGGGTTTGAGAGTGGCACAAATAAATTTGGGCTTGTCAGCACATAGTGCTTGCGTCAGGGGAACGCAAGCTAGACTGAAAAAATGTTATTGCCAACATAAATGCAGCACACAGCCGCAGCATTTACTCTTTGGTTATGCACGTCCACCAGCAAACGTCGCGTAGCTTGTGAAGGCGAAAGCCTTAGATGCCTCTTCAAACGGGAAGATTGACCGTCGGCGGCGTCAAGACGAGTGACGCAAAAAATAATCCTCACGTGATGACGTCACCATATGACGTCACAGATCTCCTAAATTTGTAACTTCATTATGACATCACCATGACGTGACATAATGTGATGTCACATGATGACATATTCACACGACATGGTCCCTTTGCACTGCATCCGTGATTGTTGGGCCGATCACGGAGGCAATGCAAAACGTCGTGTAGCTTATGAAGGCGAAAGCCCTAGATGCCTCATCAAATGGGAAGATTGCCCGTCGGCGCCCCGCGTCGGCGGCGTCAACGCGAGTGATGCAAAAAATAATGGCGTGACCATATGAAGTCATAATGACGTCACAGGTCACCAAAACATGTAGTCATCATGACGTCACATGTATTCGCACGTCATGGTCACTTTGCACTGCCTCCGTGATCGGTCACGGAGGCCGTGCAAAACCGCGTTAGGTGCAGAACGCTTTTGGAGGGGGCCGCGGGAGAATCAATACATCGACTTACAAGAAGAAGAAGATGGCTTTCGCCTTCTGGTCATCTTTGGCGAATGCATAAGGGACCCTGTGAGTTTTTTAATTCAACGTATCTAAATAATGACTTGCGCATCTGCAGCCGATTTTGTGGACGTTGAGCACGGGGCCGACGATCAAGAGGTCGCACGGGAGGGTTCTGAGATGGTATCGCACGTGGTAAAAGGTAGCGCCTTTTCCATCCTGTGGCAGATAAGCATCATTTGCCGGCGGGAAGCGCGCGCGAGCCATCGTCTCAGTGCGCGCTGTCTGCTACTCACCGAACATCGCAGGCCCGACGCAGTAACGAGTCTTCGTCGCGGAAGTGCTTGTTGCACACAATACTCGTAGCCGATGGCTACTTGCCGGTTCTTAGCTTTACAACTGATGCTTCACGCAGTTTCTTGTCCCGCAGTTACCGGTGCAGGCTTACAATGGGCTCCGTTGCGTAAGCCAGGAACTGCGGCACCGAGCGGTAGAGCCCCATGTTCGTCGCCTTCGGAGGCAGCCACTCTAATACAATGGTTTCAATTGAGCAGAAAATGCGAGAAAACATCCGTATTTGAACAGACCGCAGCGCATGTGATACTTGAAACTCGTTTTCAAAGCACGCGGCAGCGCTCCACAAGCAGCCGACGCGGCCGCTGAGACCACGTGATCCTGCCAAGCACGTCACGCCGACGGTGGCGCCGGCATTTCCAGTGGTGGGCCTCGAGGCCAATACTGCACTGATGGCATGAGAGTTAAGGATGACAGTGGGGAGAAATTCTGGCGTTCAATGACGAACAAAAAAGCATAAAAGAAGTTTTGGTAGGATTTATTTTAAGCGAGTTGAGGTGGGACCATGCTAAAATATTATTCAGATAAGTGTTTAACTTCGCTATAAGAGAAGTTAGTGATTGATCGCGAGCAAGCAATGTGGTGCCGTCCGCATAAAGGAAAGCTTCAGTTTATGAAAAGCAGCCAGGTAAATAATTTATGTAAAGTAAGAGTAGTAGTGGGCCGAGCAGGCACGTAGCCAGGATTTTTTTTCGGGGGGGGCCCAAGGCCTAATTGTTCGAAAGACAATCTTTCCATGGCAAAAACAAAAAAAAAGTTGCCTGGGAATATAGAGGGCTGGAAAAATTTCGGGGGGGGGGGCCCGGGCCCCCCGGGCCCCCCCCTTGCCTACGTGCCTGGGGCCGAGTGTCGATCCCTGCAGAACCCCCTTGCTGGTTATTCTGAAGTTATAAAGCGAGAAACTAAGACACACAGCCTGCTGTCTGTCTGTTTAATAACTTTTTATAAGTTCCAGTGCGGGACCATCGACACCTACTGCCCGTAGTCTAGCAATCAGGATGACATGATTTATTTAATCAAATGCTTTCGATAGGCCTACAAAAACTGACCCTGCGTAGAAACCGGCATCAATGGCCCTTTTTATTTTATCTTTGAAAGAAAGCATAGCATAGTCAGTCGAATAGCCAGCCCTGAAGCCGAATCTATTTGAGGAAAGAATGTTAACTTTGAGTAGTATTTAGCACGCCACTTTTCAATATAATTTTGAATAACCTTGCTAAAAAAGGAAGAATCACAACATTTAAAGCAGTGCAAATGACAGGACAAGAGGACGAGAAGTTGACACAACGAACGTTCGTAGTGTCAACTTCTTGTCCTCTTGTCCTGTCATTTGCGCTGCTTTAAATATTATGAAACCTTACCAACTAGCCCAGCTGTCGACCTTGCTAGAAGAATCATAACAGGAGGATAATTAGAAATGCAGGTGCGGTCTACTCTTTTAAACACTAGAATTTAGCTTTTTTTAGCTGACTTGGAAATATTCAGTCCGTGAACATTAAATCAGTCATATAAGGTAAAGGGCTGGCGATGAGATGAGCAGCTAGTTTCATATTAACTGAACTGATTTCGTCTAGGCCTGCACGCATAACCTGATAGCCAACGTTGGATCACGTAATGTGGAGCAATGTCCTGCTCAGCTACAAAAATGTGGATTAGCGTGAAATACAGCCATCTCACTACTCATTCTCGCTTTTCAATTTGCCTGTTTGCCAGTGTCCTTACAGTTCTGCCATGGTTAGGCCACATGTGCAGAGATCCACTGAGAAGCAGCATGAGCACAAGCAGCTTTAGAGGGAAAAGTGTCAGCAGTACGACCAGAAGTGACACGTTGCTAAGCTTGAGGATCGTCACACACAGGAGCTTCAACACGATTGTAAAGGCTGGCAGAACCCAGAATTTCCAGCCCAGACAGCCAAACAGAAGCACACGAGCCCAGCAAAATGACTAGAAGCACTGTTGTGCAAAGAATGCCAAAAAGCAGCTCAAGTACCATACCGACCTCACAACCGATTTCAAGGGGATAACACCAAGTTTAAGTGCCAGTTCATGGAGCACAATTTCAGCATTTCATGCCCTATCAAAGCGTTTTACAGCGGAAGTCTTACATTTGTGTGGTGCTTGTCTAACGCGGCACAATCTTAGGCGTCTCCCATGAGCATGGAGCAAGAAACATTTAGGAATTTGTCGTGACCAGATAAAGCCATGCTGCCACAAAGCAACTATCATGCTAGCCATAGGGGTGCGCAGGGTTCCCCTTCAGGGGGGGGGGAGGGGGCGAAGGTTCATCGCGGCGCCCCCCTCCCTATTAAGTCAATGTATGGGGCAGACTTTGCGCCCCCCTGCCCCGCCTCTGCGCACGCCTACGATGCTAGCAGCATCTGGTGGCTGACAGGAGAATTGCCACCAGTATGACTGCCAAGAAAACTGGTCACGTGTGTTGCAACCGTTTGGCAGCATGCTTGGGGGGGGGGGGGGGGGGGGGGTACGGCCATCTGCATTTCTTTTCTCGGCTGTGGCAGCAGCAAGGAACTGCCACTGAATGAGCCTCCATTGGTGCATAGTTGCATACTATCTTTGCAACATTATCTTGTCATTCGTGCATCCCACACTGGCAGGAGTTTTACCTCCTTTATACTTGCTCCATGCCCATGAAGCCGCTGCGACATGCAGGGTATGTTCACATCAATTTCCCCATTCGGCACAGTTTACAGTCATAACAGCAACTTTCAACAACAGCTTCACTGAGCATGCGCTGCCACAAGGAAGGATGGAGGTGGCATCTTCTTGTGTGTCAAAGCGGCAAGCAATACTTCATCTACAAATCTGGCCACGCCTGTCTGTGTATGATGTCCTTGTTTTTAACAGATGAGCTGTTAAGCTTTTCTTCAGGCCATGCGGAGTCACCAGAAAACATCCTCATGATTGGCCTTCTTCATCTTCTGCTCGCTCCCCAAACACTCATGCCCAGCTGTTATCTTCCTCTTTGTCCTCTTCTTGAACTTCCGCTTTGCTCCCACAACATGTGCGCTGATTTGTCCGGCATGGGATGCAATAACTGGTGGGCGAGAGAACAAGTACAGAGTGAGAGAAAGAAAGTGAAAGAGAGATAGTCAAACGAGGGTGTTCTACAAGCAGTCTTCCTCTTGTGTCTTGCTTTAGCCCTGCGTCCACTGCCTTCATTACAATCCCTCCCAGGAAATGAGGGAGCAATCCGGGCGACCCAAGGGCAGGAGCACACAGGGGGGTCATGGTGCTGCTGGAGCCGAGAGACGCGCACAATTTCCTGTCCGCGACGACGCTTGCCCACAGACCCGTCTAGTGGCTCTACGAGGTAGTTGACTGGCGATGTTTGTTGCAGTACCCGATAGAGGCCGTGGTACCGCAAATAAGGCTTGTAGGAGAGTCCCAGAGGAGTAGACAGAACCCTTAACCACACGAATGAGTTTGGAGCAAAGCACGCTGGCGTAATTGATGCATCGTGGCAATGTTTTTGGCACGTCTGGTCTTGTGATGTGAAAGAACGAGCAAGCTGGCAACATTCTTCAGCATATGCAGCTGCTCGTGAAACAGCTGTCAACTGGTCCATCCAATATGGAAAAAGTGTGTCCATTGTGAATGATGGTTCGTGTCCGTAAAGACGAAAGGAAATCCAGTATTATTCTGCGTTGCAGTGTGGTAGGCATACGTGACAAAACGCAGTATGCTGTCCCAGTTCGAGTGATCGGGTGAAGCGTACATAGCATATCACCAAGTGTAAAATAACCCCCTAACCGTTTTGGACGACCACAGCTCATCCTTGACATACTGTGCCCAAACCGTTTTGGACGAGTGTGGCTCGTCCGCTTGACCTCCAAGTGAGCGCTTCGGACGAGAGTCGCTCCTTTCCAAGCTAGTTCGTGTGCCAGATGACAGCACTTGCTTGGCAATTTCTTTTATTTTAACCACCACTTCCAATTTTTCGCCACTTGCATTTAGAAAATGGCATCCAGTGAAGGCGACATGTGCGTTATTTGTGCATTGTCACGGAAAAAAAGCCTTTCGTCCAGCTCTTCAGGCGGTAATTATTCAGATATCGAAATTTACTTTGATTCTTCAAGTGAGAGTGATAATGATAATGACATTGGGATTAGCAGTTCATCAGACGAGGAAGACTGCTCAGAGGACACCGTCATGAGTGCATGTCAATGGAGGGACATTGACATGAACGACATACCCATCAAGCCTCCTCAGTTCTCATTTCTGGGCGTCTCCTAGGGCATTCCATATAACATCGCCATCGAGAAACTGGCGTTACATTCACCAGTTTCTCGATGCACACATTTAGCTAATTGTGAAAGAGACTTATAGGACACAGAACAATAAACTTCATTACTTTAATTTGACTTAATATACATCAAAAATTTTTTTCGTCAATCAAAACGTGCTTTTTAGAAGCAAAATATTCAATATCAAGTTTTAAAAAACTAAACTTAGACAGAAGAACTCTCAAAAAATAAATGGTTAAGGAATTAAAACGCTCTGTCATTCCATTAGTTTGCGGATGATATGCTGTGGTAGTGCAATGTATGACGCAACACTTGCTCAGCAACACTGTAATAGCGTCCGAGAGAAAAATGCAGCCTCGGTTGCTAAGTAACTCCCGAGGCACTCATGCCTTAAGATGAGGTTTCCCAGTATTAACTTACGTCTTGTGCGGTAGCAGAAGTTAACACAGCTATTTCAGCGTACCACGTAAGGTGATCGCTACCGAGCAAAATCGAGCGGTTGCCGCTTGGAGCGTAGGGAAGCAGACCATAAAGGTCGATTCCGATACGATTAAAAGCTCGGGCGGGATATGGTAACGGTTGCAAGGTATCGGTGATACGTTGAGCGGGTGTCTTGCGTCATTGGCACATAGGGCATGACCTGACGTACCAGCGAATGAAACGGTACATACCGCGTCAGTAGTACCAAAGCTGCAAGTAGTGCATGTCTTTAACACACCAGCGTGACCGCATTGCGGGTCATCGTGGACCTTGGTGCAGATGTCAAAGCGGAGGTGTCGGGGAATAATAAGTGGCCGCTTACGGCCAATCGATTTGTAGCTGAGGCGGTAGAGCAGGTTATATTGACTAGCGAAGTGTTGGGCTTGGCGACGAAGCGTTCGGCAGATGGGAGCGGGCGTCCGGTTTGAGAAGAAGTCCCAAAGAGAAGAGAGCCAAGGGTCATTGCGTTGCTCACAAGGCATCTCAGAAATATTGATGGAAAAGGCACCGCTCATGGAGACAGACGAGCAGACAGGTTCGGAAGCCAACAGCGAGTGGGATAGGGCATCGGCGTTGGAATGCTTCCGGCCAGAACGGTAAACAACGTGAATGTCGCATTCCTGTAGGCGTAATGCCCAACGAGCAAGCAGACCATATGAATCTTTTAGCGAAGATAACCAGCATAGCACAGGATGGTCAGTCACAATATCAAACGGACGTCCATACAGGTATGGGCGAAGTTTACCAATCGCCCAAATATAGGATAGGCACTCTTAACAGCGAACCTTTTTAAGGCAGCCATAGTTTGTGTGGCCTGTCCTGTGTGGCCTGCCCTGTATGGCCTATCAGGTATGTGCCACAGAAATTGGGTAAATCTGACTACTCACCACTGGTCCACAAAAAAAAACGCCAGGCCTGCGCGGAAAGTGCAGCACAGTCACAGCGAAAGCTGGAAGAGCGGCATTTCTAGAGCCTGTTATAAACTCTCTTGTGGCTACTAATACAAGTACATTAGCAAGGTACCCACTACGCCACAAATCATAATTTTTGGGAAGTTGAAAAGCACCCACCCCCACATTATTCGTTATTCTGCGGAGAAGCGAGGTACCATCTGTAAAGCATTATGTGCATTTTGTTGATGCGACGGTTGATGACGAAGAATTACGGCTGAGCCCTTTGTAATGGGTTGGAAGCTTTAAACGACCCACTAGTTACGTAATTCATATTGTGTGACGCCTGGTCGTTATTTAACTGTCCCACCACGCTTTATAACATATGGTGACGCTAGAAAGAGAGAGAGAGAGAGGGGGGAGGAACTTTATTGAGACCTTGGGAAAATGGATGATGGGGGCCTCATGGGCTTCCTTGGCAACCAATAGAAGTTCACTTGCTAGGAACCCACTACGCTATAAATCATCATAACTTTTGTGAAGTAGGGAAGCAGCCACTATGCAATTTTTCGTAATTCTGCGGAGAACCATGGTACTCGCTAAACACCTGTAAAGCATTATGTGAACTTTGTTCATGCTGTTGCTGATGACGAAGAATTATCGCAGAGGCCTTTGTAATGGGTTGGAAGCATTCAACAACCCACTCGTTGCACAGTTCGCATTGTGTGACGCCCGGTTACAGAATTCGCGTTTGTGTGACGCCTGGTTGTTATTTTACTCTTATACCACGCTACATTACATACGTTAATGTGGTTCCTTCCCGACACGAAGCCTGTATAGGGTCTTTTTGCAACGCAGTTTCAAGCACCGGCATGGCTCTGACGTAGAACACTGGGCTCCCACGCAGAGGGCCCAGGTTCGAACCTCGTTCCATCCTGGAAATTTTTTCTTATTTCCTTTTTTTTTTTCTTACTTCGTGCGATAGCGGTTACGGACACCGGCGGCGGCGGACTAGGGCGCCAAAAACGGCCGTTGAAATGATTTCATAACAGCTTTCGCTGTAAAATGAAGAAGACAACACTTAGCCCAACAAACGGGTAAGTGCCACAGAAATCTGTGCGGCCTATCAGAAAACTGTCATCATCACAAACGGGTATGTGCTACAGGTCTCACCACTGGTCCACTAAAGAAGAATGCAACAGTTAGCCGAACATTAGGGAACAGGAAAGGCAACGGCGGTTACGAGAAGACCCCGAAGTGGTGGAAGGCCTACGCCAATGACGAGGTGCCCGTAGGTCTATGAGAGGTTCGAATGCTTGGTTTCAGCGAGAGTTTCTGTCTCCGTAGTTTGGACATCCTTGTCGCGTCTGTGACTGTCTGTGGTTTAACTCGAACCTCTCTGCGCTCAGAATCAAAGTAGAAACAACTTAGCATCACCTAGCTAAATCCTAGCAACGACCTAGAAGCAACCTACAAACAACCTGCATCACCTAGCTAAGGCCTAGAAACAACCTAGAAGCAACCAGATTAGTCTTCAGAATCGTCCAGTTTTGCTGTTTCAAGGCTTGCGTGGCTTAGTGCAAGCTTCGCCAATCTTTTTAGTATAAGAGTAGTTCTTTTTGGTTTTTGTGGGAGTGCAGCTGGCATAGGAAACAACATACTCACCAAAGCCATCCTTGCATAGGGCAAGTATAGCAGTGGAACACTTTCATGTGTTCCCGGCTCAAGCTATGAATTCTGCCTCTCGTGTTCCTGAACTGCTGTGTGGTAGTGTATGCATAAGCAGAGGCATAGGTTACCCAATTTCTGGGCAGTGCACGCTTTGCCATTTCTCTCCTTACGTGAGAACACTTTGCATGAGTGAATATTGAGTACCAGTGCTTAGTACGTGCTTGTTGATGTCATCTTTGTGCCGGATTTAACCATATGCTATGCCCTGGGGTGTGTTAACTGCTTCAGCTACCGCAAGGGTTTAATCATGATCGTGGACATTAGTTGTCAGGATGTAGATGTGCCACCATGTGTCAACACAGGTGCATCCGTATCAAACGGTGCCTAAAACCCACCAAACAACAACAGACAGTGTGCAAGCTCTCATATATCATTGTACAATAAACATTCAGCTAGTTCTGTGAAGACACATTTCACTTTCGTGTTATACAAATTCCTATGATGGAGGGATCAACCATGTTTTAATAAAAATGCAAAGCATTTCTTAGTGAAACCAAAGGCACTTTGACCATTTCTATCAATCTCTATATATCTATCTAGCTGCCTATGCCTTGGCGCTCTCATGGTCACCCCCTTCACTTCGTATATACCATAATTGGCATAGGGAAGACATGAGTGTGCGATAGACACGATTCGCAGCGTGTGACGTGAATGGTACGGCTTCCATGTCACATACGTCATGAAATCTTTTCCACTAATCATATGTGGCACATACCTGCATACCATGGCCTATGGTTTTTTTTTTTTTCGAAAGTCTGCCCTTAGGCATAATATTTATTCAGAAATACACATATAAATTTGCTTCGTGTATGAAGTCCAGTAACGAGCGGTGGTGAGGTCCACTAATCCAGCGGTCAAGGTCGGGTGGTCGGCCAGGCCTGAGGCCTGTTGCACGTAGGTGACGACGACGGCTTAATTGTAGACCCGTGCATGTCCACAATAGGTGTGTGACAGTTACGTCTCTGATTGGAGCGTCGCAAAATGGGCACGATGTACCATACGGGCCGCGGTACTTTTGCGCCCAAAGGGTGGTCACGGATGGGGTAAGTGCAACCCCAACACGAAGCCTCCGCAACGTAACCTCCTCTCGGCGGGTTAAACCACCAGGGAGGTCTGACCCACACGGAGGTATAAGAGCTCGTGTGGTACGTCGGAGGCTTTCTTTTTCCCGTAGCATCTGTCCTTGAGCATCCTCAGGAAAATGCGGTAGTGGGTGCGGTGTGACTTGTGGGTGGGTTGCCAAATCAGCTTTGACAAGGTCCGGCAAAGCGGCCCGAGGCACCCACTGAACACGTATCCGCACAGATGCGGAGGCAGCAAGATGGTGAATACTATCCGAGAGTGACGTAGACCGATACACTCGTCGTATATCGTGGATAGCTTGCGTCGAGTCCGTACGAATGAGGAGCTGAGAGCATCTGTCAGGTATAAGAAAAGGTATCAGTGCTGCCAATCCGTCACGTATGGCAGCCAGCTCAGCAAGGTGAGCCGGTGGTGCGGGATCCGCAAAATACGAGCATGTCTGGCAAGCCTCTGGTATTGATGGACATACAAGAGCGGTGTGAATGGTGGTGCCACTCACACTGGCATCAGTATAGGCGACGAGAGTGGCGGTATCTTGGTGATCGGCACGAAGCAAACGGGAAACTTGGGCGTTCGCCTGGCGTGGAACCGGGTTGTAAAGGCGACCAAGAGGTTTGTTTTCAGTGAGTTGCATTTTGTTCCACGGGGCAATAATGCTCGTCTCTGAAGGGGATTGGTGAACTTCTTGGCCCATGTACCGCGCCAATGCAGCAACCGAACAGAACGTTGATGGCTTGAGGTTGCGCGCACAGCGACGCTGGTGTACTAACTCGTCAATGGTATTTAGTTGGGACTCCTGCTGCAGTACTGTTAACGGAGTGATACGTGGCAGTCCAGTTATGGCCCGCATGGCTTCGTGGTTAATCGCCTCTAGACGTGCCCACTCTGCCAGCGTGAGGTGATGAAACTGGGCGCGGTAGACGAGCCTCGGTTGCAATATCGAACGGACAAGGAGGCGAGCCATGTTGGAGTTAGCGCCACCAGATTTCTTCGCAATCCGTCGTATGAGATGGATAGTTTCTGATGCCTGCTGTTTGGCACTTTTGACCCAAGGTCCTGCAGATCCGGTGGCGTGAATTTCCAGGCCAAGCACACGGAGATTCGAAGTTTCATGTAGCGGCTGCTGATCCAAAATTAACTGCAGAGGCCGAACTCCAAGTATACGACGTCCATACTTGTTCGCAACCGACATAAACTTCGTTTTTTCTTTGGAGATTTCTAGCCCAATCTGGGTGCACCAGTTATGAGTTATGTCGAGGGCCTCTTGCAAAGCTTGTTCTTGACAGCTGATTTCAGGGTGCACTGACCAAAGGGTGATGTCATCTGCATACATGATGTATTTTGCGTGGTGTATTAGCGCCAGCTTCCATCACAGTGGGAGGAGGGCCACGTTAAAAAGAACTGGTGCTAGCACAGATCCCTGTGGGACACCTCTATTGGAAACAAACCGTCCAACTTGTTGACCTGCTAGGCGAATGGAAAAGCTGCGATCGTGGAGAAAGGCTTTCACAAACGCGCAGACTCGACTGGGGAATTGGAGCCAGTGAAGAATTTCCACAATAGCATCATTGCTCACATGATCATATGCCTATGGTTTGTGGATATGTGCCACAGGTGATTCACAGTGTGTATCTTAACCCATGTCGCAGACACACGGTATAGGAGTCTTCAACATTGCCGATGGGTGAAATATCCTGTTGGAAGCAAAGAATAAAAATTGCAGCTCAAGCCAGAGTCAAACCCAGATATTCTGCATGGCAGTCAAGTATTCTACCACAAAGCCATGCTAGTGTTTCAAACTGCTTCAGAAAAAGACCCTACACAAGCGTCATGTCACAGCAACGCCAATTGTAATTACACTGTTGGCCAGCCGCTCTTATATCAACAAAGTAAACATTACATATGTGCACCTATGACTCCGTACACTATAGTCAAGCGTTGTGCAAGTATGCCTAGGACTGCTACTTATGGTATGCGCATCATCGCACCATACTGTGAATTTGTGGCAATGAAACTGGCGTCTCTGCTCTATTGTGATGCTGACGTTACGTTGGACCATGAATACACGCCAGTGTACTCAATGTGCCTTAAGACCGCAATATGCACAGAACTGCTCATTTTACACAAAGACAGCGATCCACCTCACAACGCTTGGCTCAAGCAAAAAATCTTGCATAAGCTGCCACTCACCAATTTCTTCACATGAAACTGATTCCCACAACACGTGGGATCTGGTGGATTTTCTGCAGAGGAGCTGTCTTAATCTACCCTGTGCCATCATCCTTGTCGTGGTAGGAGTAGTAGGCATCATGCAGGTCACCTGACCTGAGGGGCGAGATTGAGGCTCGGTGGAAAAAGCGAAAGGGTGGCGCCTCGCCAAGAGTGAATCGCTCGGAGGGAGAGAAAGTGAGGAAAATTGTGCACTCGCTCAGATAGGGAGAGGGTGTGCAACGACACATTGCCAAGCTTCCCGTAGAAGCGCACTTGTCTGCAGCGTTCTGACCTGAGGATTTTGCCCATACTTTTGGTATGACCTCTAGACAGGGCTAACTTCCCAGCACAAGTTTCAAACTTCTTCCGGACATCAACAGCCAAGAAAAATCTGTGCATACTTCAGGCAGATAAGGAAGGCCTTCTTGTAACCTTGCCCAATGAAGACTTTCGTTTCCGCGCAAAGCTTCACAAGCTGTTGGGAAACGCTTTGTAAAAGTTACAGTTAAGAGTTCAAAAATCAAGAAAGAAGCCCACGATAGTCTTGAGGCAGTGGATTTGCTAGGTTTGGCCTGTAGTATACAGAAAGCACAATTACAAGAATTGTCAATTTTTTTCACTATCAAGAGCCACAAACCCGAACAACCACTGCGTGCCACTGTTTCTAAAAGGGAGACCTGGCAGAAATTTTTAGGTGGGTTACCTACAGAAAAGCCTACCTCGCCTGGTAATTCATGATCCCTACCGCATGCGCAATTCACAGGAGGTTGTCAGCTGCCTGAAGGATCATAATTCTATTGGGTGTCCCATTTTAAACGCGGACATTGTTGACCTGTTTCACTCCATTCATCAGATCATCTTGTTACAATATGTTAAGGAATGTATTACCAAGGATAATAGCGAAGACGTGTTCATCAACAATTGTGGCATTAGTGTTAGCAGTTTCGTGGAACTATTGCTTTTCTCCTTGGATTCCACCTTTGTGTCGCGTGGGGGTGTCTCCCTGTAAACAACGCATGGGGGTGTGCATAGATTCAAGAGTTGCCCCGATCCTGAGTGAAATTTTCCTTGCCAAGGTTGACAGGATTCTTAAAGAGAAACTAGAAGGCTTCGTTAAAGTTGCCTTCAGATATGTGGACGACTATCTGATTTTCCTGCAGCCTTCCATAAAAAAATAGAAATGACCTTGCTGAACATGTTTAAAGCGTACGGGCTGGATTTCACCTGAGAGGTTCCTCAACAGGAATCGTTGCGCTTCTTAGATATAAATATCAGGCTATTACCAAATCACATTTGTTGGGAATACCAGTCGCAAAGCGTTAAGCCTGTGTTAAATTACGCCTCCAGCCATTCAAACCTGGTAAAGACAGTGATTGCATCGTCTGCCATAAACGCAGCCTTATCTAAGTCTTGCTTATATATGGTGACCAACAGTGTAAAAACGCAAGTAGACAGGCCTCTTTCAGCGGGATTTCTGAATTTCGTCATTTCATCAGTGTGTGAAAGTTGTTGCAGAACGTAAAATAACTGAAACAGGGGAAACCAGAAAGACAGAAAGAAATCAACTCAAGTAATGTGCATTGGGGGGCTAGTCGGTACAACATTGGTACGGTATGGAACTGCACGGTTGACGGAACACAAGAAGAAGTAGTACAGAGGACGAGCGCAGATTCTGCACTCGTCCTGTGTACTACTTCTTGTGTTCCGTCAACCGCGCAGTTCCATATCGTACTACAGAAAGAAAAGAATAGAGTGGCTGTTATCCCATACTTTTAGAATATATCTTATGGGCTGAAGAAAATGAGGTCGAGATTTGGTGTCGATGTGGTTTTATCAGCCCCGTGCAAAGTTGGACAGATTTGTAGGCTGACAGACGAGCGCCTTAGCGAGATGTCAAGTATGCGCAGTAAAACATGCAAATAAATTTGTAGAACTCTCCGTGGGTGTTGCCTACAGGCTACCTCTAAACGTGCGGGCGCAGCTACATTGAACAAACTGGACGTTGTTTAAATAAGAGGTTAGGGGAGCATACGAATGACATATGCAAAGGAAAAAGTTCCAACCTAGTTATGCACAGTAAAAGTTGCAGCTGCCAACCTCAGTTCCAGGCTGGGTATGTGTTGGAATGCCATAAAGACCAAGCAACGCAGGAAATTGCAGAGGCTTATTGTATTAGAAAATATATGATAACATGCGCATAAGTCAAACCCTCGGGTGCTTTGCATGAAAAGGAATTTGCGCTTTTGGATCTACTTTAGTCTTTCAATCGATATCACTCTTCCTTGGTTTTATCAGTCAACTTACCGAATTGTGACACGTTATTGATGTGTGCTTGATAAAAAAAAGTTTTTTACCTGTTTGTATATATATCTGCACATATGTGTCGTGAACAATAATTCAGTAAGTAGTCTGCGCTCGTGTGCGCCCCTCTTTGCCTTCCGTTCTTCACTCTGTCGCCTTCCTTTCAGCACTTACGTGCTTGTGCTGCAAACTCTTGAAAATATTCTCTGTGCATTTGTATTTAAGTAAATAGATTTACCAATTAGCAGCTTACCAGCCCTATCTTTGCTTATAGCTACTTGTATAGCGCTGAGTAGCACTTGCTGCTGGGCTAGTCAGTTGATATCTATCTAACAACCATAAAACTATGTTTACCTATAGCGAAACAACGACAAGTGCTCTCCTTTCCCTTTTAGTGCTTCCTTATTATGTGCTAACAAACAGTTCTATGGCTTCTTGTACAGTATTGCTTGAGCCTCCCAGTGAATATCACCATTAATAATAATATATGAGTTTTTATGTGCTAAAACCATGATTTGATTATGAGGAATGCCGTAGTGGAGGGCTCCGGACATTTTGACCACCTGGGGTTCTTTAAGATGCACCAAAATCTAAGTACACGTGCCTCTAGCATTTCACCTCCATCGAAATGCGACCGCCACAGCCGGGTTCGTACCCACAGCTTTTGGATCAGCAGCCGAGCACCGTAATTACTTTGCCACCACGGTGGCTAGTGAATGTCAATATTGGCCCGCTACAATGACATTCTGAAGACATCCAACATCTGCAGAAAGTACAGCTCATGGCATCATCCGACAAACAATGCATGGACATAATGAATCTCTAAAAGCCACATAAAATCCAGCACATGGTGTGATGTAGACATAGAGATATCCCGCTGACGTTTTCTGGGTGTATGGTAAAGTGGTAAAAAAATTTGCATACGTCAAATTGCACAGCTTTTCAACAGGATAGCTAGGTGGGCTAGTTAGTATCACATTATGATATAAAACTTTGAGTGCAAATAAACGACAGAGGACGAAGAAGGGAAACACAGAGAGCGTTTGTGGTGTGTGTTTACTTTTTTCATCCTGCGTCGTTTATTTTCGCTCAAAGTTTTATATAACGCGGCTTTTAAGCCCAGAAGACCAGCACAGCACGTATAATTCCTTTGCATCATAAAGTACTGCAGACATTAAAGGGAAGCTGAAGAGGTTTCCAAAAAACACAAGTTACAAGCACACTTTTTTATTACAAGCAACCTGAACACGAAAATGAACGTCAAAGTTCACATCGCTCGACCAAAAATGAATTATTAGTGAAAAGAAACGAGACACTTGTGCATGGCACACTGTGAACCAGGCTAGACAGCCTGAAGTATCTTTAGTACTGTGACTTCAGGCCACGTAATGTATCCCCACAATGCGTCTCATCGCTGCACTACAATGGAGCTCCCCCTGTTACTTCAGTTAGTGCTGAAAGTGCAAGATGTGTGAATCTTCCACGCTGTCTTGTTACTGTTCTGATGAAGTTTGTACCTTTAGTACAACCTAGGCATTTGAGTTGTGTGATGAAGTCTGTGAACAGAATCATTAGGCTCATCATATGTGTGCAGTAAATAAAATACAGGATTTAATATTTAACTGGCACTTTTTGTCCGAAACCTCCTCCGTGCTCTACAAAATTTGCGGTTATGGAAAGTAACGTATTTAATTTTGACAAGTTCAGTGATGGAAGCGACATTTTGATTTTTGGAGCAGATTCTGGAGCAGAAAAATTAGTGCTTTGGAGCAGCTATTGGTGTTTTCGGAGCAGATGGCAAAATATTTCAAATCACTCCTGGAGTTTAAAGCATCATTTAAGCATCTCATAAATATTAATATTTATTCCACATATAATAATCACTTCAAATTGCAAGAAACAAATAATTAAGCAGACGGATGGTCATTGAACACAAATTAAGATGAGCAACATATATTTGAAATACCAGTACTTGTGGCAGAAATGATATAAAAGCGATAAAGCTGAGCACCAAATTACAAAAGTAGCCGCAATCACATGTACAGTGATGCTACCGAGGACTTCTGATTTGGAGCAATTTTTGGAGCAGCAAAATTTCCGTTTTGGAGCACTTTGGAGCAGCAAAAATGTTCATCTTGGAGCACTCTGGAGCAGATAATTTTGCATCTGGGAGCACTCTGGAGCAGCAAATTTTACATCCTGGAGTGTACTACAGAAGCATATTGCATTAACATTCAAGCACCTGAATATTATTATGGGGCTCTTATGAAGGCTAGAAATATTTCAATTCATTGCAAATCTGATGGAAAGAATCATCTCAGGATAACTCCATACTTCACTCGCTAATGAAAAAATAAGGGCTCATGCAGTTGAGTGTTCTGAATTAACCACTTCGGCGATTATTTTCGACACTAGCAAATAAACAAACTACCGGATCAATAAAATTGCAATATATGAAATAACACTCTAAATACATCTACGTGGTTATCAGCAGGCGTGGTAGACAAACGCCGTGACGTACAACAGTACATCAATGCTAAAGAGTCACACTGTCCCTAATGCATTCCCCTGAGACGACTCAAAGGCGAAAGCCAAGTTCTTTTTCTCGATCGATGTGTTGATTCTCCCCCTCCCTCTCTGCAAGCTTTCTGCACCTCACCTGGTTTTACGCTAGCTCCATGATCGGCGCACCGATCACGGAAGCAGTGTAAAGCGACGATGTCCTGTGATGACGTCATCACATGACATCACGATATATGACGCCATGATGACGTCACAAGTTTTGACGATCTATGACGTGATGATGACATCACATGATGGTTATATTTTGCATCAATCGAACGCCGCCGACGGTCAATTTTTGTGTTTGATAAAGCATCTAAGGCTTTCGCATTAATATTGCGGATTGAACGTTAACAGCCTGGCCGTTAACAACCTGGTCTTACATACCAAACTGTCCCCCACCATGTCACCTCTGTGCCATGTGCGAAACAACTTCGCTTATCATCCACTTCACAGCTCCTTAATTTAAAAAAATTATTGTGATAGCAATTATATGGACACTCTCGGCGGATTTTTGCCGTCGCCGTTGCCATAATTTTCCGTATAAAGTCCAAATTAATAACGTCACCACGCTCATTCTAGCCGCGGGTAAAAGCTCGCTAGCGCTGGCGACGAACGCGGCTGAAGCGGAGATTAAACTAGCCGGCCGTCTGTCTCCGTCGCACGGACAGCGCATGAGATAACATCTTCCCGCGTGCGGGCCTGCCGTCGATTGCTCATCAAACAGAGAGGAAACGCCCCGCCCGTCTTTCGTAAGGAGCACGAAGGGACGCCAGGGGAGCGGAGGGGGGGGGGGGGGACGCATCGTTCGAAGGGCGCAGTCGCTTGCGCGCGCGCTATCTCGAGGCATCAGGAGACGGCTCGTGAATTTGCTGTGCTCTCAACGCTTACTTCGCGTTTAGAGAACTAAGAGCACGAAAACACTTCGGTTCCTGGAGCGGCCATATTCCCTTAAACCAGCGTTTTGTTCAGTTACGCGAGATCGGATCCAAAAGAGTTAGCTGCTAGCCTTACTTCTTTTAACCATACAATTTGTTGGTATCGCATTCATTGCTTCGCCCTTCAGCGAAACCGGGTTTTTTTTTTAACCGTCAGCTATTGACCCTCGAAAGCGAGGGGCGGACGTGTAACGTGGCGTAGCCGCTTCACTGTGCGCCGTCAGCGACGGGCCCGCTACTGAGAGCTGCGCATTTGCGGCTGCTCCGATCAAGAGATATGCTGTTATTAATGAGATGACATTTTTATAAAAGCAAACGAAAAATTAGAATCGGAACCCTAGCTAGTGAGCTCAAAAGGGCAGGGCCTTTTAAGGGGTATTTAGCGCAGAGTGATTACAAACTCGGATGTGCTGGTGGAAGGAATTGCGAAAAAGCTTTTCTAATATCTGGGGTTTTACGTCCCAAAACCATGATATGATTATGAGAGGCGCCGTAGTGGAGGGCTCCGGAAATTTCGACCATCTGGTGTTCTTTAACGTGCACCTAAATCTAAATACACGGGCCTCTACCATTTCGCCTCCATCGAAATGCGACCGCCGCGGCCGGGATCGAACCCGCGACCTTCGGGTCAGCAGCCGAGCACCGTAACCGCTATGCCACCGCGGCGGACGAAAAAGCTCTTCTGGATGAAGATCCATGAATAAAGTATATCTGAGGAAGTGTCAACGCGTTCCCACCGTTCGCGTGCTCTTCCATAAACGCGAAGCAAGGAAAATTCGATATTGTTCCATATATATACTGCTAGCCATCCCAGATTTCATTCCGCAATGTCCAGAAACGGAAGTGACAGACATTTTAGCGGCACGCATGTAGTTATTACTGAACATTGCTTTCATTATGTGCCGTACGACGCTTGAAACGAGCTATCAGCAGCGTTTCTAGAACAGACGACGTCCGCCGATGAATCGCCGTCGCACTTTCTCGCTACCGAGAGGCCTAGACGTCACGAGCCTCTGCGGAGAGCGTGTTTTGCTGTCGAGCCGACTTGCAGAACAGAAGCTGCGTCGGCACCGTGCATGGCATCGTGGCTTACTCGGGACGCACGCGCGAGCGCTATTTATTCAGCGGAATAATTCTTGGTCCATGGTTGCGACTTTGGTAGCGCCAAGATCAAGCTGCACATGTTCTGACGCACCGGCAGTGCGATTGCCGGTGATAGACGCCGCCAAACCCGAGACTTTGGCGCAGTTTGGCGCAATTTTTGTCGATATTATCAGGATGGCGCAGTAAATTCAATTTGGCGCACTTTGGCGCAGTTGGCGCAGGAGTGGAATCACTGCATGTAACTACTTGACAAAGCAGCAGTTTATAATCAGTACGAGTTCAATATGTTATTTTGATATTCACCAAAACAGCCAGCATGAAAATTTCAAAAATAAAATAAGCTAAATGAGCTATACATTTGAAATGCCAGTTCTTGTGGCATACATGAGGTCAAAGCTGACGAAGTGCAAGATGTAATCAGTCACACATCAAAGTCATCACGGATACAGTTAGTAATCATTATGATAATGAACTAATCTCACACACATTTTACAAAAATAGTCTGCTTGTCAAGTACAAATATACAACTAAATCAGGTATACAGGGTGTTTCAAGAAATGTGCCCGAAAATTCTCAGAAATATGGAAAATGAGATATTTTCACGCTGTCTTCGTAATTACTTTTTCTGTGGCGGCATCTTAAGCTGAGTAGAGGCATCAATTACGGCAGGAATTAAATAAATTAAGTTCACTTTTTAATTACAGGAGACGGGTGGTCGAGTCAAATGGGAAATTGCAGCCATTTCTGCGAAAAGTTGCCGCTTTCAGATTTAACAAAAGCAGCCGCTGGCAATTATTAGCGAGTAATGACATGTGGCTAATGACCCTTAACACATCAAAATGTAAAGTTCAGCCGTAAACATAAAAATTCTAACTATATATACCGCATTCAAGACTGCCTACTATCGTGTGTGTCCCATTACAAATACCTTGGTGTTAACCTTGCTTCAGATCTATCATGGTCCTTTCATATTTCATCGGTATGCACAAGTGCTTAAAAATCCTTAGGTTACATATGGCGCAACTTCAGAAATTCTCCTGCTAATATTCGTAAACTAGCTTACTTCACATTTGTTCGCCCACAACTTGAGTTCACGTCCTCCATTTGGTCTCCATATCATAATAACTACCGCACTAGAATTTATCCAAATAGGGCAGCACGGTTCATCTTGCGAAAATATATAGCTAACATTCAAGTGTCACACGAATTAAAACTGATCTTTCCCAACATAGAGTTTCTTACAATAATACCTAGAGGGGAATCTGGCGCTAGTGTCTACGCGGGCTGCTTGAGACGCGCTTCAACCACCATGGGAATGATGGGAAGTACAGGCTTCGGATTTGCTTCGGATGGATTAGGTTCTTGAGATTCGCAACGCTTGTTTGCCGAGTGTAAAACAAAGGTATATGAAGTTAATTCCAATTAAAACTTGCTTCATTCTTTTGTATGTAAAACTTATTGCAAAAAGTTTGCGTGACCGTGAGATAGCACTGAAACCTGGACAAATTCAACCACCAGGGTATGCATTGCTCTGCAATTGTGTTCCAGATTTGGCATCACCAAATAATGAAATATTTTTGTACAACACTTGAAGAGAAACACGCTTGTTTTTCCCTCGAAAGTACGCATTATCTATTTACGGAAATAACAGTACTGTATTGAGTGAGAAACACTTAACGTATCGTCTGCTGCGGTGCCAGGTGCGTCTGTTCAAGTGGTCTGCCTCCAACGCATCTCTCGTTTTGTTGTGAAGTCGAGTCAGAGGAGCGCGACGGTGCGTCTACTTAGCTTCGCCGTCATTTTGCAACTGATTTGAACGAGTTTTGGTAAGACGCGCTTATCAAACAAACGTGAACTCGATGCAGTTTGCTGCACTGACATGGGACGCTACATCTGTGCGCAGCGGTGAGTGCACGACGCTTTGCTAAAACTGTCAAATACAACCTGTAAAGCTGCAGCGTCGCAGCAAACCAAGAGATCTAGCGGTCTTCAGCCTCTTTGAACAACAAAGGCGCTGCTTGAATGCTTTGAAACGCACCCCACTACCCACGCCTCGCGAAGAACGAAACTGAAACTGTAGAAAAAGATCCGTAGACAGTTCGCTAGCTAACGCTATCCAATCCGAAGCCTGTACTTCCCATCATTCCCATGGTGGTTGAACGATCGCAGCGCCAGTTTCCTCTCTAGGGTATTGTATGAAACTCTATGTTTCCCAACAATCATTAGGTAGGCGCCGTGACATAGCCCTACTCCTGTTATTCTACAAGTATGTATACATTCTAATAGGTCACGTTCATTTCATCTCTATGTCCCATCTCAAACGTCCAAAAGATTGCATAACAATATAAGTTTTACACGTCTATATGGTGACACTAACATTCAATTCAGCAGCACTTCCACGCGCCATCAGATTATGGAATACCCTGCCCGAGAACATAGCTTCATTGTCCAGCCCTGACACATTCCATCACCAACTAATTACACATTTCATTGAGGTCACCCATTAACAAGGCTAGATTTGTATTTATTGTGTCCGTTTTGTGCATGTATCATGTATTTATTCTGTATGTATTATGCATTATGTACGTATTATGTATGAAGTGTTGAAGTTTTCTATGATGTACAATAGTTTCTTTCTGTTCTTTGATACCATTTATGTTGTGTTGAATGATGCGATTTTAAAGCCCCCTTACACAATGCCCAACGGGCCTGTAAGGTATTTCAAATAAATAAATAAAGTAATGAAACATGGCAAATTTTGACAAATTTCACTGGTAAAACCGAAACTCGGAAAAGCGCAACAGCCATACTCTTTCAAGACGTGTAGAATGAGCAAGCCTCGTTGTACCAACCATCTACTGACTTTGCTTTGTGGCTGTGTGGGTTTCTTTTGCAATTAGACCACCTAGGGCGTACGTACGTTAAAAATGCATAACTAACACGCCTGCAATTTCCGTCGTGAACAGTGACGTCATTCTGGTCGTCTGCTAGTTGCACTCACGGGAGATGTGGTTTCGGTTTCGCCAGTGAATATGGGTGAATTTCATTGCTCCGCAATAATTACCAGAGGCTGATTTCTCAAAATCTCAAAGTGGCAATGGCCTTTTCACAGGAAGGACAGCAATTCTTCCATTTGAACCGACCGTCTGTCTCCACTAATTAAAAAGTTAAATTATTTATTTTATTTTATTAATGTCGTAAAAACTGTGTCTGGTCATTTTAAAATGTCTCCCACCACAGAAAAAGTAAGTATGAAGGCAGTGAGCAAAGATTCCATTTCTCTTATTTTTGATTATTTTTGGACACATTTCTTGAAACACCCTATACATTAACAATGCCAGGACATGTAGCACTGTCAATGTGCTAATGTACAGCTAGTATACAAGCTGCATACTAGATGATAGTACAGAGCTCATTTTGGTTTTCGTTTAGGCTCGCTGGATGGTCACACGGTTAAAGTTCATTGTTTTTAGTTCCCCAATGCCATTTTGGAGCAGGTTTGGAGCAGTTACTAACAAATATTACACTTTGGAGCAGAATGGAGCAGCATTTCTCTTTTGGAGCAGTTTGGAGCAATTGGAGCAGCACTTCCATCACTGCAAGTTCTTTTAATGTGAACTCTTGTTGCAGCCGAGAAGCACACCTGAGATACCTAGAAGCCGTGGCACTGTGCCCGCTCAGCAAGATACCACAGGCGACTACAGCTTGTGAAATACCTGACAAATTCTGACACCTGTATGGTATCAAAACTTAAGTGCCCTGTGTACTCCTGGACAAACAGCACTACACATTTTCATAAAACACGCATGAAACAGCCTGTCCGAGTATATACATGTATTGTTCACTGAAATTAATGTAATCAATGATCCAGGGAAAACAACGGCCTCTTACAAAAACTTATAATTGCATCACGCAGTAGTTCTCTCCAGCTCAACATTTCGAAACTATTTATGCTACTTGATAAAGTAAATTCAATGCATGGGCCAGTTGGCATTTTTTGCTAGGGGTGAGCCCCAAGCCATATCCCTTCCATTGCCTGAAAACATTTAAGGAGTACTGACACAAAATTTTGAAGGCGAGATAACTTGGGGGATAGATTTCTGTGGATACGCACATAATCTACAAAATATGAATGGCTAATATTGCTTATAACGTATTTAAAATCAATTTTAAAGTGTGCATCACACAATGTGAAACACCCCATCTCACAACATCAACTTGGTCTCAATGGAAACAGCCAACAGCCACCAGCATCATGAGGTTGTGTTGGCTGCCATAATCCTTGCAAGCACTCTCTCCTAGGAGACCTTTTTTCGACGAAAAAAAGGGAGCACCTCCTTTACAGACTTGCACAGGAGTACAAAGGCTGACGTCCTTGCCTAGGCAGTGCATTTTTGGGGGGTCGTGCATATTTACATCCCGGAAAAGATTACAGCAGCACCCAGGAAGCCTTCATTGAATGGAGTTGTCAACACGGAGCTCATGTGAATGCGGTTTTGTCTTCTCACATAGCCATATATGTTCACATAAAAACCATTCTAGGTCCCACCTCACTTGGTGCTCAGTGAAACTGCGACTGGGCACAGTAAAACCATCTCCAAATAATTAAACATCTCAAGCAGTTGTGATAAGCTACTTATTGGAACAGAAAAAACAAGATGTCAAAATTTTGTGCCAGTACTTTTTAACACTGCATTGTTTCTAGACACGAAGTAGATTAGTGGAATAAACTTTCGCATATGAACTTCCAATTTTGATCCAAACAATTACTGTGTGCCTCTCTCAACACACGGCAACCTTGGCTTCACCCTCCTCTCATTCCTGGGCGTCATGGTCTGTACATAAAGAGTTCAATCCGCTCCTCAAGCTTAGATACGTACAAAGCAAATGTTGCACGCACGCTCTTGCTCCACAAAATAATGGCATTGCAGTTTATGGCAGGGCAAATGCTTCGATGCTGAAGTTGCCATTTGCGAGACACTGTGTGTGCACGTCTTTGCAGCAGAGCAAGGCAATTGCAATGGGCACCGTTGAAGTGTGAATGGTGGTTTGGCATGCTGAATTCATCTACAGGAAAGGCTTTTGGTGTAGCACAAAAGGAAACACCGACACGAGAAGGCACAAAGGAACCCCACACAGCGCTGTGTGGGGTGCTGTGTGGTGTTCCTGTGTGCCTTCTCGTGTCCGTGTTTCCTTTCGCACTACACCAAAAGCCTTTCATGCGAGTAACCAACAAGCCCACGTTGCAACCCTCATCAACAGGAGACAACTGCAATTTACTAGCTCATTGCCTGTACCATAATGCGATAGTATCTTCAGTTAAGTGCTTCAATTGAGTACTTGCCTTTAGAGATCTTTCCAATTATGCATAGTGCTCACCTTTCTGCTCCAATGACTACTCATAATTACAGCAGTAACTAAACTTGACACCTTTTTCTATGAAAAACCACAAAAATGACTTCTATGTGCACACTTGGAGCAAACAATGATATTGAAGAAAGAATGAGCAGGCTGTAGTAGGTATTGCCTCTTGGCACAGTTTGGCCAAGCAATCACATCACTGCATGCCTGATGACGCTGTGCTCTTTGTGCACTAACTTATGCGTACAAAGGGCTATGCTTGTTCACCATGTTACCCACTGCAGGTAATAAATACTTAAGCAACAGTTCATATCAAAAGACATAACAAGTGGAATACATGCTTCACAGTCCAGTGTACTATTTTGTGATTGTAAAACTTGCAAGTAAACGCAAACTATCCCAGCCACACAATCTATTATAATAAGCAACAATGATGCAATTCACCTAGATTTCTTTTTTCTTTTCCGATTGCCCATAGGTGTTGGTATTCGAGAACTATTTGATGACCATTCTGAGCTTCAAGTAGTGAATATTTCATGCAGGCTTGCTCTGAGGCAAATAATTCGTTGCTAAAATTTTAAGAATATTCGCACACCTCAGGAGATAACATAATAGCAAGGCCTGATACCCATGCGATTCGTACTATTTCTGTCAATATTGTTTCTTAGCGATTATTTTCTGTGCTTAAGTGTTCTACGTGCATCATCATAAAATATATATTCAGATACGCCGTAGGCTTATTCGCGGCGACGATCTGAAGGCTCCCGAAGCGATCCTTTCATGACTTCCGCCACCGAAATTGTTTTTAATTATTTGGCAGCTGTCACCACAGTGCGTCGCTGGTACATATTCCGAATCCGGGCATTCTGCGCGGGAGTCGACTGTTCTACTACTGAGCCACAATGCTGCTCTCAACTGACCTTTCAAATAGTCGGCACAGCTAGTTATTGAGGTGCAAGTGCCAGCAACAAAATCGCCCTTTTTTTTCTTTTTTTCAAAATGATGGCGATCAATGCGATGGCATGTTAATTCACTAACTCGCCGAGTAACGTTTCCAAGACATGAAGGCGAAGAAAAAGAACAGCGTCAACGGAAATCAGTGTATGTCATCTCGGTCGACACCTCCTACCTTCTAGGCTGAGGTTCTTGGCGGCTTCGCGCAGAGTGCTCCGCAACTTCTCGGCGTTCCTCCCGGCGACGCCCCACCGAAGGCCCTCGGAAGAACGGTGCAGCTCCTCCACCACATACAAGCCCGTCACACCCGTGGCGCCGAAGAGGACGATGTCGAGCTCTCGCGAAGCCATCCTGTCGTTGTCCACGCTGCGCACCTTCTACCGCTTTCGAAGGCGTGTCGCTGAGTCTCCCCGAGTTTCCGCGTGCGTTGTTGATGCAAACTACCGTGCAACTGTGCGGTGGCTTCAAGTGAGAGTGGTGATAGCAGTGATAGCACGCGTCGTGTGTAGCTATGATCCATGCCAGTGGTGGCGCACACGTCGCATCCACAGTAGCGAGGTGCGCCGGTGCGGCCGCTGCTACCGTATCGGCGCACCGGATGAGATGCATAGTCCGGATTTTGCAATACGCAGCAAAAGAGATTACACGTGTTACGTGTCCGCGTCCATAATGCCGACATGTTTCGTGCCAGGCTGCACAGCGGCAACAGGACGAACAAATGACCGCGACGCTCTTGGACTCTGCATGATCCTGCGGCTGGATAAAAGGCTAGCTGCCAGACAAATTTACTGTAAAAGTGCTGCTTGCTGATCAGCAAGCAGCACAAGCAGCCTTGGGGGGTGCAAATCCGTGTTACATCGCGGCTAGGGAAAGGGGGGGGGGGAGAGAGAGAGCTGGCATAGCTTGGGTGGGCAAGTGCCGGTGTGGCTTGAGGGTGGCAAGTGCCCCTTTTGCACCCCCCTGCCTACGCCCATGGCCACGGTGGCCCATGGCTGAGCCAGTTCTTCATACTGAACTTGAGAAAACCCGCGAAAAGAGACGCAAACATTAAGTTAGGGCAAATTTGATGTTTCACCCCCCTTTTTTTAACATTCTGAGAACATGTGTGTTTCTGAGGCCAGTGTGGTTTTCAGTTATTTCTCAGTCCAGCGTGGTGTATTCCTTTCCTTCGTGTATGCGTCTTCTTGCTGTTCTTCTCAAGTATCATTAATGAGCAAGTAATGAAAGCCAGGAAATGGATCGTTCTTCCTGAATATCTTCAGAGGGTGTGTAATTATGCAAATACTGAAGTAACCCCGCAAACATTTCAATTAAACATGTCATTTATGCGCATTTTTACATACGCCATTGTAATTGATAAACGTATCACTTTCATTAATTGAATTTTTAATGATATAGCTAATCCCAAAGTCGAGTTCGGAAAGGCTGCATGCTCAAGCTGGGGCTTGGCCAGAAGTTTATTTCCCGAGGGAGGGGGGGGGGGCGTAAAAATACCGAGAACATCACCTGACTACGTGATACTGATTTGCAGTCAAAGTACATGTGAGCAATAATTGCATGGAAAAGTTCATATTTTTGTTTATGGGGTTTAACGCCCCAAAGCTGCTCGGGCTATGAGAGACGCCGCGGTGGAGGGCTGCAGACAATTCAATTTGACAACATGGGGTTGCTTAGCGTGTCAAGCAGCGATGAAACGCGCCGGCCATCTCCGTCACGCGGATGCGCATGGGGAGATGCTGGAAAAAGGGGGAGGGGGGCGTCGTTTTAGCAACAACTGCGAACTTTGATCAAACGAGGCATCTAGCATTTCGCCTCTACCCATGTAACACAAAAGAAGCTATTTCCCGTCTAAAAGACGTCTTGAACGGCTATCAAAAAGGGCTAATAGACGTCTTGGTCAAGACATTCCCGTAGCCGTAGACGTCTATCCGACGTCTGATAGCTGTGCTAATGTCCCGCTAGTTGACGTCTTTAGAAGACGTTTTGAAAAGACCAAGATAAGACGTTTTATAGACGTTCTTGTTTTTTCGCCGTTTTCGAAATTTTGGACTTTCGAAATATAAAATAAACTAATATAACTGTCTTTGCAGATGTTTGGTCGGCAGCCTGACGGCTACCATAGGAAGATAGAGATTGAAGGGACCGAAAGAGCTCCCGCGAGAGCACTTTCCTGTTTTTCTCACACTTCCTATGTCAGTCGTCGAGCAAGTGACCAAACAATCAAGCAAGATCACTAACATACGTACATACCTGTTCACCCACGCATGTCCCCACTGTTGCATATATAAGTTTTCGACGCTGAGTTTGCTCGCGTTTATTGCGGACCGAATTAAGTTGTTGCGGTCGCTCGTATATGCCGCGTGAATTATTGGCTACTTCAGCACACCATACATATCCAATTTTCATGTAAAAGACATCGGTTTATAATAAATTTGAACACGTACGCAGGGGATCAACACGTATACTGTACTACATAAATGATGTTTAGCGGATGGCGCGCAAATAAATAATCGCGCTTCTCAGCAACAATAAATTATCCCATGATGTTGTCAAATCGGCTTTATTAATGAATAAAGCACAACCAAATGTGGCACAAAACACGCCGGAAGGTGACCGCACAAGGTGAAGCTGAGTGGCACGGCAGCGACGTAAATAAAATTCTGCATGAATGCACTCCAAGTCTCGTCAAAGAAACTGCACTGGCTTCCGCATTAGCTGGCGTGGTCTCAGGCCCAATATCTTGCACAAACAGCAGTGAAGAAAAGCTGCATACAGAGAAAGCAAGTAAGCTACGTAGGATTTACAACAAATAACAGATCATCAAGTCACTCTAAAGAAACATTTCCAATTACAGATATGATAAAATGCTGTCATGTATTAAGAAACGCAGTGATGCTACCGAGGACTTCTGATTTGGAGCAATTTTTGGAGCAGCAAAATTTCCGTTTTGGAGCACTTTGGAGCAGCAAAATTGTCATCTTGGAGCACTTTGGAGCAGATAATTTTGCATCTGGGAGCACTTTGGAGCAGCGAATTTTACATCCTGCAGTGCAATACAGAAGCATATTGCATTAACATTCAAGCACCTCAGTATTATTGTGGGGCTCTTATGAAGGCTAGAAATATTTCGATTCATTGCAAATCTCGTGGAAAAAATCATCTCAGGAGCATAGGCGTGCGCACAGGGGGGGGGGGGGGGGGGGCGCAAAATCTGCCCCGTACATTGACCCTTGCGATAGCAATTATATGGACACTCTCGGCGGATTTTTGCCGTCGCCGCTGCCGTAATTTTCCGTATAAAGTCCAAATTATTAACATCACCACGCGCATTCTATCCGCGGGTAAAAGCTCGCGAGCGCTGGCGACGAACGCGGCTGAAGCGGATATTAAACTAGCTGGCCGTCTGTCTCCGCCGCACGGACAGCGCATGAGATAACATCTTCCCGCGTGCGGGCCTGCCGTCGATTGCTCATCAGACAGAGAGGAAACGCCCCGCCCGTCTTCCGTAAGGAGCATGAAGGGACGCCAGGGGAGCGGAAGGGGGGGGGGACCGCATCGTTCGAAGGGCGCAGTCGCTTGCGCGCGCGCTATCTCGAGGCATCAGGAGACGGCTCGTAAACTTGCCGTGCTCTCAACGCTTACTTCGCGTTTAGAGAACTCAGAGCAAGAAAACGCTTCGGTTCCTGGAGGGGCTATATTCCCTTCAACCAGCGTTTTGTTGAGTTACGCGAGATCGGATCCAAAAGAGTTAGCTGCTAGTCTTACTTCGTTTCACAATACAATTTTTGGTATCGCATTCATTGCTTCGCTCTTAAGCGAAACTGAGTTTTTTTAGGCGGACGTGTAACATGGCGTAGCCGCTTCACTGTGGGCCGTCAGCGACGGGCCCGCTACTGACAGCTGCGCATTTGCGGCTGCTCCGACCAGGAGATATGATTTTACTAATGAGATGACATTTTTAAAAAAGCAAGCAAAAAAATCGAATTGGAACCCTATCACGTGAGCTCGAAACGGCAGGGCCTTTTAGGGGGTATTTACCGCAGAGTGATTACCAACTCGGACGTGCTGGCGGAAGGAATTACGAAAAAGCTGTTCTGGACGAAGATCCATGGATAATGTATATCTGAGGGAAAGTGTCAACGCGTTTCCACCGTTCGCGTGCTCTTCTATAAACGCGAAGCAAGGAAAATTCGATATTGTCCCATATATCTACTGCAAGCGATTCCGCGATGTCCGGAAACAGAAGTGACAGACATTTTAGCGGCACTCATGTAGTTATTACTGAACATTGCTTTCCTTACGTGCCGTGCGACGCTTGAAACGAGCTATCAGCAGCGTTTCTGGAACAGACGACGTCCGCCGATGGCCTTTGCGGAGAGCGCGTTTTGCTGTCGAGCCGACTTGCAGAACAGAAGCTGCGTCGGCACCGTGCATGACATCGTGGCTTACTTGGAACGCACGCGCGAGCGCTATTTATTCAGCGGAATAATTCTTGGTCCATGATTGCGACTTTATTGGCAGCCCCAAGATCGAGCTGCACATGTTCTGACGCGCCGGCGGTGCGATTGCCGGTGATAGACGCCCCCGAACCCGAGACTTTGGCGCAAATTTCGTCGATATTATCAGGATGGCGCAGTAAATACAATTTGGCGCACTTTGGCGCAGTTGGCGCAGGAGTGGAATCACTGGAAACGACAATCAATCATAACCGCACCTACAGGCGAGGCGCCTACGGTAGAAGCTTTGCACTTTGTCAGCGACAGGCCGGCGTAGTTGTAAGCATGCTTGCCTAAACTATGTCGGCCTGTCACTAGCGTGCGTGCGTGGAGCCACGAGCTGTAACGCGCAAAACATAATTACTCAAAATAGGGCGAGTCAGTCTGGCTTACGATTCGCACCGGCGCGTATACTATAGTTTCGCGTTCGACCACGCGGTTCAACCTCGCAAAGAACTGTTCACAGTTTAATCACAATGCTAAAACCTTTCAGTAAAAACGACGAAAGGTCAGGTGCACTTACCGAAAAAAGCACTCTATCCGAACGTGCACGCGTTCTTAGCTGTTTGGCTGCAACGAAGGTGGTGAGCAGAACAATCGCTTCTTGAAACGAACGTACCGACGAACGTACCGTCGCAAAAAGCACAGTAAAGCTTGTTTCACCAAATACTGATGGAAAATATGCGACAGACAGTATGATCACCGTTACTTGATGCCAAACAGCCCGTAATCCGTTCATCGCTACACGTAATCCGTACAACGCTACACGAAACGCAAATCACCGCCGGCCGTCGCCTAGCTCTGCTGCCGATCGAGCCGCCGCAGCCGCCGCGAACTGGCGGCTGGCGCGAACTAATGGAGGAAGAGGGGAAAGGGGGAGGAAGGAACAAGTATTCTGAAACAAGCCTCACCCTTCACTTGACCGAGCTGAGCACAGCGTCACTATTCAACAGAAAAGACACAACGGTTCTCACAAAATAATCCCGCCTATTGCTCAATATTTAGTGAACATTCCTGCCAATAGGTGTATCTGCCATCGTTCGCTGTTGCGCGAGCGTTGCGCGGCCTTAGCCGCCTTGGCTTGAAAAGAATATACTTACCAAACTGCTGATAGAAACGCGCCTTGCGGAGCGAAACCAATTATTTTGAGGGCTTTGTTTTCTGCGTCTCTTCTTTCACTAAAGCGACAGTCACCGCTCTTTAGACATGCCGTTTTGGCGTCTTTGCGCTCGTGGACAAAACATTTGAAGAATCATTTATATAGTCGTTGCGCGCGCACTTTCCCCCAGAATGTCTAAAAATGTCTCAAAGTAGACGTTGTGGACTTCTTTGGCACAATACACTCTGGCTATGTCGTAGCTGTTGAAAACGGTAATAAACAGTACGCAGGCATATTTGAGAGGCAAGTGCTTTATTTTGCAAAAATGTCTATTCTTGATCTTCTCATAAACCAAGACGTCTATAGCCGTCCGTAGCCGTTTCGAGACGTCTTTTAGAGGTTTTGTGTTACATGGGTATTGAAATGAGAAGGCCGCGACCAGGATCGAACCAGCGTCTTTCGGGTCAGCAGCCGAACAGCTTTAAACCCCAGGAGCATATATGGGACCATGAGGCGATGCGAAGCCGGGGCACTTGCACGATCGCGTTCCGTTGGCTTTCGTTGGGCATGCTACCGACCTCGCGTCGTGGAACGCGAAGAGGAACGCTACGCGCGTCGTGTCTTCTCTCTAGTCTTGCAGTTAATTCTCACAGGGCGAGCGGGGAACGCGGTCGCTCTTGGCGCGCTTTCTCTTTCGCTCGGAGTCGCGCTCGCTCTTTGCGCGCTTTCTCTTTCGCTAGGGAGCGGACACTTTCCCTGCATTTCACCGATCACAAAGCGGTGATAATGAAGGGACCACGTAAACCAAATTTACAATAAAATGATGTTTAATGTATACACGGTGTTTCACACTCTTTATATGATGTACTGGGCGAATTTCACGGAAGAGTTTCACGGTTTACCGATGATTCCTTCCGGAGCTTCATCATCATTCACCCCGTGGATATGCTGTGATCTTTTCCCCTTTTCCTTAATGTTGGCAGTACAGTGCCTCTACTATGATTAAATCTACCTTACATAGGAAAAAAAAATGAAAACGCAAATTCTCTGTCCTTCACGGCACAATATTTTTGTCCTTTCTCTCTAATTTTCTGCCACCAATACTCTAACCGTCTCTTACTTATTTCATTCGCGGGCGTGTTCAGCTTTCCATTGTTGTCCCTAAAACCCAATCGTGCCCAAACGTACACCTGGGTGGATATCTCCACATTCAATCAGGACATGCTCCGTCGTTTCCTTATCTTCCCCACAGCATGTGCATTGTTCTTCTTCTTTACTGAATCTCGCTTTATAACTACGCGTTCTGAGGAACCAGACCTCAAACAGTAAAGCGCTTCCCCTACGGGTTCGGCACGGTAGCGCTACGGTGCGGCAGTTTACAGAAACAGTTTCACGCGTAGGCGCCTAGGAGGCGCTTTCGCCACTCTACTGTAGCTACACTATCCACACAACTGTCGGAGCCGACGCGTCTCTATCACCTAGGCAACTACAAAACCTCCGCGCATGCGCAGAGCGTAGCGCCACAGAATACTTATACTGTAGCGCGTCGCGTAGTCGTGTACGTACCACGTGAGTGATGCACCTCGCTGCCTCGCTGCCAGAAGTTTAGCTGTTCCCTCCTTCCGCTGTTGAGGTGCAATGATTTTCTCTCATACTTACTGTGCCTGATGATGAGCTCTTCTGCCGTGGACTTTGACGCTCGGCTTGAGGACCACCAGTGCCTGTTGGTGCTGGTGCAGCCACTATCGGCGCCCAGCACTGAGCTCTGGGAGCGCGCCGTCGAGCACATCAAACGCGTCCGCTTCACGCGCCTCAGTGAGCAGCCCGAGGGAAGCCGCAATGTGTGGCTGCGCTACTCGACAAGCTACCCGACCGACGGAAGCCTCTGGGGAGACTTCCAGGCCCACCGGCGCGTCCTGGGAGTGCTCAGCGTCGGTGCGTATCCACAGTGCTGTCAAAGGAGTGGTAGCATTTTGTCACCATCAGCAACACGAGACCTTGTTTGCAAGTTCTTCATTCGCGGCTTGGTAAACATTCATCCTTGTGTAGACACAGGGAGAAGACTTGTTGTGTTCTGTCCTATCCCTTGTGTGCCACCGGGGGAGAGTGATGACATCTCTTCCGGGTCGCATGCGTTAGGAGCCGTAATTAGCGGCTGCATTTTTTTCTACACATCTAGTGTTGCGCGGAATGAATCTTGCACAACAAACTCCGAAATCACAGCAGTGACACTTACTTTGTGCACCTCACTCTCGAATGCACGGCGCCCTGCGGTCCACGCCGGCTGTGGCGACCCTCCCCTGGGCAAATGGGCCTCCGCTCGCCACCGTAGCTTGGAGATGCATGACGTTGATGATATTGTTTGTACACTTCCGTAAAAGTGGCCATTATGTAGCAAAGAACTAGCGCAATTTGTTGGCCCTGGCATAATTCTTGAACGCGTAAATGATGAACATTTACACCGGTGTCAGTCACTTTTTGAGCGCGATCGGTCCTGATTCGGATCGAATTTCTTGATCGTGATTGGCTTCTTTGCGCAAGCTGCAGAAGGGAGCCAATCACTGTTGAGCAGTATGATCAGGGATGGGCTTATTCACGATCAGCATTGCACCGTGTGCCACCAGTATCAAAAGCACGGAATACTGTGTGAGTTGGACATCCACACTCAAACTGAAGCGCACTACGAACAAGGTCGGGAAGTAGACAACACGGGCGCAAGAAAAAAAAAATAAATAGGCGGGGGAAATCTTATTTTGAGGTCTTGCGGATGCATGCCGCTGATTGCCCATAGGGCAAGTGCTTAGTAAATGAAAGATTAGTAGATGAAATTGGACCCGTGTCGCACACTTTTTGTCCTTCGTCTTTTGCACCCTTCAGTTTGAGGAAAAACTTTAAAGGCAACTGGATGATTAACAATAGGCACGCGTAGTGCTGTCTTCCTCTTTTCTTTTTCCTTCCTTGCATTAAGGACGCGTATTGGGAATCACCACCAACTCGCTCAACAACAAGTATTGCTGGATAGTTCAGAGCAAGTCGCACTCCTCCGCCGGTGTTTATTCACGGTTCTCGTTTTGGGGATAGGGGGTGTTGTCAATTTACTGGAAGGGAGCAGAAGGAAATACAAACTATGCAACTGTACAAATCAAACACGACCTAACAGTGACATCACAGCAATAATAACTTGTTATTGTTTTAAAGGTGACTCAATTTGGCATATGATATACATCAATTAATAAAATTACAATGATGCTAGATGTAGTTCCTGGCAGAACATGTTTTGACAATACATTTTGGTGGGCACTGATCACGTAGGGAAGGTAATTGAAATTGCTTGTGGCACAATGGGGAAAGATTTGTGTCTATGTGCCAATTTCACAAGCGTGCTGACATGTGATGCGATGTGTGCAAGAGCAAAGGGCACAGCTATATGCAGGGAATGCACCTGTGAAGCAGGGGCTGTCTTGTGCCTGTTAGTCAACATCACGTTTAATTTCTGAGTTATGGCTTGCTCTGTTTTTGATAGCTTCAATTATTCGTATTTAGTATTTTGAAGAGTTGACCAAACTTGAGAGGGGTATTTTGATTGGGGACGTGTGAAGGCTAAGTAGGTGAACTGGGTGGTTACACATATTTCAATGCAAGTATTGTAACTGTTTCAGTGCTTTGGAAAAAAAGTGGCACTTTATGTGGCAGGACCATGAAAGATTAGTATAAATGACCACTAAACATTTGTATGAGGTGGTTCAGGACAGTTCACTACTGTTAGTTTGGTATGCAAAATGAATATGGAATGATGAATTACATTTCCAATTGCTGAAATCTGTTAACCACTTGGTACGGCAACTATACATGAAATCAAGATCACTTTGAAGGGCCGTATGATTGGCAGAAGAGGTTACAGCTTGATAAATAAAGCAGTCGTGTTACTGTAACATAACTGCTTTTATTAGTGATGGAAGAGCTGCTCCTAAAGAGAAATACTGCTACGTGCTGCTCCAAACTGTGATTTTTGTTATACTCGGATACAGGAAAAAAAAATAGCGGCTTTTCACCGTCCCCCTTCCAGCCAATGGCGTTGCCATGTCATTGTGACGTCGGTGCCAACCCCATTGTGCCTACAGGCAGCGCTTGGACCTAAGCTTATATGAGTGCGTCTGCGCTGTAATGTAGTTCCTCTGGAAGCCTTCATTTCGAGCGAAATTTAAGTTCAATTTTTTTTTATTTCCCGATTAGAACACAACACGTGAAAGAGTTTATTGGTAAGCTGGACCAGTGAATTGCAGCTTTATTGGTGGCGGTGAATTTCTGCTCTTCCAGGTTTTCCCTCAACTGCTTAATTCTGGTTTTGCGCATTGCTGGCTTTCTTTTTCCGCCATGGAGTAACGAAGCGGTGACCCTTTGAGAGATTCTACACCAGGCAGCCATCAGTTTGACGGGGAGAATAAGTGGGAACCACCCGCTAACGTCGTCTGCTATGCACAACCATAATATTAACAATTTACTGGCGCAATCAGTGAGACATAAACAAGCAGTTATTGCCACCTGTCGCAGTCACTGGTCTGAAAACAGGCGTGTAAAGCAACGCACACCACAGATGCAGGAGGGACAAAGCGGCAGAACGCGCAACACTTCACGCTCAAGACAAAACACCGCAGAGGATGATGACGACCGGTTTGTATCACACAGGGTATTGAAGCGCCGATCACAGGCAGTGCCAAGTGCTTACGCAGCAAACAAAACACCACAGCGATCGTCGTTACCAAACTCTGCGCACAACACATAAACAAGGTTTTTCGTGGAATTCAAACTGGGTTGAACGGCACTAAAGTCAGCTTGCGAGAGCTTGATCTCACTGACGACACTGATGGATTGTTGCAAACAGCGGAGGCGGCTATTTCGGTTGAGGCCCGTAAGCGCAGAAGAACACACTTTTTGATTCCTCTCGTGAGCACGGTGCGAAGGCAGTCGGCTGCGATGACACGGGGACGCCAGTGGCTGGAGGTGGGTCCTTTGACGGTGCAAAGCTGCTTTTTTCTAGACCTGCACATGAGTAACTGCTCCGAACCTGCACCGAAACAGTGCTGAGAAAGTGAAGACAAGGAACTTTCACCGCTTGACCAACTTGCAAGCCCTAGAGATACCAAAAAAAATTTGTACGCTATCATTCTAATATTCTATTAGTACGCAATATCGGCTCTGAACTCATTTAGGCAGCAAGAACTGGCACATCAGGCATGTAACTCATATAGCGTTTTTTTGTTTTTCAATTGTTGACAAGCAGGCTATTTCGGCAAAATGTGAAAATGACTCGGATTGCTTTGATCCCATGCTGACTATCAACTGCGGCTTTGGCAACAGTTATATGTGACTGTGGTTACTTCTATAATGTGGTGCTCAGCTTTGCTTGTTTGATTTCATTTCTGCCACAAGAACTGGTGTTTTAAATATGTAGCTCATTTCATCATCATGGAGCATCCAATAAACAACCGTCTTTTTAATTGTTCGTTTTGTGCAATTTTTGTTGATTGTTTTTTATGAAATATCTTTAATAATAAATAATAATATTTATGAGGCAGTTTGGCAGTGCTTTGAACTCCAGGAATTTTGCCACCTGCTGCTAAAACACCATTAGCTGCTCCAGACTAGCATTTTGTCTGCTCCGGAATCACATGTGGCTGCTTCAAAGCAGTACTTTTTATGCTTCGAAATCTGCTCCAAAAAGTAAAAAGTCACTTCCATCACTGCATATATGAAGAAGGGTTTTTTTTCAACACCATTTCTGAATATAATTTATTCACATAGAAAAAAAAAATCCCAGAGCCAAGATAGTGCGAAAGACACAGTTAAAGGCAGGTAATATTGAAATAAGGTGACACAATCAAAGGCCTTCAAGAACTCATGAAAACCACAATCTTCATGTTGGCTCAATTCCATGTTAACATGTCGGTCCATTGTGAATTCTAAGAGGAAGTGTTCTTGAAATGGCGTTGTGTGCAGCTGAAGAATTCATTTCATTCAGGATGATGATAAATTTGAGAAGAAATTATGTGCTAAACCAATTTACAGCTAACAAAGGCCAATCAAGTGGGGCGACATTTTCTAACTAAATCTTAACGTCCTGTTTTAAGTACGGGAATAACTTCAGCAATTTTCTATTCTCTGGGTAGCTGACCAAAGGCAGACTACCTGACGAGAGAAAAATATTGACGAGACATTGAAATAATATCTTTCTTTAGTGTTGTGAAACTTCTGTTGTCAAAACCACATGAAGTAAAACTGTTACAGTTAATAATTATCTGAAACATGCCTTCAGTTTTATTATTTATAGTTGCTATGGGGGGTAACTGAATTCTGGAGAAGCAGGGACACTAGGATGACCTTCCTGACTTCAGAGAGACGACACATAAAGTCAGGCTGATAAAGACTGGTTCGGTCTGAGTTTAAAATTAAGCATAAGAAAAACATAATGCTCGCAACACTGAGCTGGTTCATGTATCGGTTTGGCACACATTGCCTCAGGGGTCCTATGTTTACTGGGGACTTCACAATTTTCCATTTCATTTCTATTCATTTCCAATTATGTCTTGTGGCGAGTGCTTGGTGCATCCACAATTTTCATCACGAGGGGGAAGAAAATGGCTCGTTGGCAAACTGTAAGCAGTTATTATTGTTTCTACACAAATATCAGAGAGATAGGGTGAAGGCATTCATAAGCACGGCCACCTTGTCAGCACTGCATTGCATGTGTAGCCCTTGGAGGCACCGATTCTTAAGCTCTCTCTTTTCTTTCACTTGCTAATCATGCTGAGAACAGGTTCCCACCGACGTTGCTCTCAGTGAGGACTGAACCTGTAACCTTCATATTACGGGCAGGAAGTTTTGTTCTCACTTCCCTTTGTTTCTTTGCACTTCAATAAATCTGGTAAACATCTCCATGGTATCAGATTGTTGGCTTCATATGGCATCACGTAAATGTGAGTGACACTGCACACACATACGAGTGACACTGTGTACGTAAAGCAAACGAACACGAATAAAAATGTTCCAACAACACAACAGGGTTTCAATTCTTTGCATCTTGTGCATGAAACGTTACACCACAGGCTTCATCAGGAGAACTACGGCACGATGCCCCTTGCCAGCATGTGCATTCGTACCCCAAGATGCTTGCTGATGTCATTCTCTGCACTGCTACACTACAACAGAATAAACTCTTACCTGAGTAAACTGATTGTATGCCATCAAGAGCGCAACTCACTTAATGAAGCTCCACACTTTCTTTCCCAGGGTTTCTGCTTGGTATAGTATGTATGCATGGTGCTCAAATGCTACTCAGTCGAACCTCGATATAAAGGATTGTACTTACAGCTAAGAAACTGCATTATATCATGAATTTTGTTCAGTTCATATTTTGATCATGCAGCACTCAAAAAACATCATAGTTTGTAGCTACCTAAACGCAGGTTATTGCAAGAAAATTATACTTGAGCGTTTGATTAAGAGAACTGGTGCAGACGGCACCCAAGACAAGGCACCAGCGTGGTATGCAGCTTCCGTTTGTTGCATGTGGCCTGTGCCATAGCAGCAAGCCTTGGATGCAATGGTTAACCGCACTTACTGTTCACAGCTGTCTTAGACATTGCCCGCAAGTTAAAAAGGGAGGTAGTCAAACTACGATTCATTCTTCACTCAAAAATAAGCAGTCTTGTTCATGTTACTTCTGACATCGGCTTACATTACATCATGCATCAGCCTCAACGGACATTTCTTCACGAGTGTTGTTCTTATGTCTTCCTCGCAGGCCAGCAGGGCAATTGCGGCCTTATTTCTTAATGTGCACCCGCATGCGTTCACAAGTGAGCACCTGGCCCAGAAAATGGGCATTGTCTCTCTCTCTCCATTTGGAATATATATATTGAGTTGGGGGATGTGTAGGCTCCATCCAGTTGAGTGTACATTGGGTATGTATAAATTTCTGCTCTTTTGCTATTATGGGAAGTGGAAAGACATCCAGATGGGATGGTTATAAGGGAATCTCAAAAGATCAGACGTAGTGAAACCATAGTACTGAGCACTGTTAAGGGATCGTGAACCATTGCTCGGCCTTGGTGAACAAACACATCCTGCGGAAAGCAAACAGTGCTATGAATAGCTGTGCAAAATCTTGCAGTCTTGCTCAGCAAGGAGAATTTAGAAGAGGAATGCACAGTTGTCGTCTTCTAAGGTGCCCTATTTTCATACAGAGGCCTGTGCTCTTCAGAGCTGCCGGTGCCTGCTGTTTGATGTCAAACAACAGATAGCATGGTATATTGGCCAATAGCCAATGTGAACCAAGAGTGGTGTTTGGATCAGTTGTGCTTTTTGCCGGAGGGTGCTGCCATGTGCCGCGCTCCACAGTGTGCTAACATTACACAATGAGCCACACTTGCACTCGGGAATCTCAGCGGGAGAGAGCGATTGCGTCTCATCACATGTGCTCAAGGTCATTATGCGCACTGACATAGCTTATTTCCCCTGTGCTGTTCGTCCCTTTGTAGCTTCCAACATGCTCATCGAGATGACAGAAGAGAGAAAGCACTTAAAGCGCGCAACAAATCCCTGTAACTCTGCTTTTCTTGACAGATTCAAGAAATTTTTGCATCAGTCGATTCGTGATGCAATAAACTGAGGTCATTCGATGAAGAACTGAACTGTATTTGCGCAAAAGACTTCATTGCCTCTAGAAGAGGGCAACGCCTAGTGGTCAGGCCCGCATTCTAAGGCACCACTAGCCCTCGCCATCATTTCGGTCCTCTGGACGATCACGTCTGGAAGAGTGATTCACGTGGTTACCTTTAATTGTGTATCAACTGTAATACATAGGGAAGAGGATCTGCAAAGAGATGTGATCATCAGCCATTATTATCGGTGTGCTACCATGCATTTGATAAGTAGCACATTTTGCTACAACATAGAAGACATGGTACTGCAAGAACCACCAGGTTGATTAATCTTATAGGTATGTTGCCCTCTGTAGCATACTAAGAACAAGCAGTTTTTGTGTTGTAGTTTTGACCAAATTCTTTGCAATGCACTGCCAAATGGCTGAGAATATGCCTTTACCATCAACTGAAGGGGCTGCTCAGGGTTTGTCCGAAAGGTAGTGTCTGCGATTATATTGTGAAGCAACTATACACCGCAGTGCATGCATGGTTGCTCAGTTGCCTGTGGCCATCTGGAGAGTAAGGGCAGGTTTCTTTGTGGAACTCCTTTTCATTTCCCTTGCAAGAGGTAGTACAGGGCTTGCTTGATCAAAGGATTGCCATCAGGTTTTGTGTGAACCTTGGCAAATTTGCACTGGACACATTTTTCAGAATAAAGGCGGCCTTTCATGATAATTGTTTGTCAGAACGTCAAGTGTACCAATGGTGCAAGGCCTTCTTAGAAGGTCGTGAAGATGTCAGCGATGAAGCCCACGCTGGACAGCCGTCAGTGACCATCACCGATGAAAATGTCATGCGTGGGATAGATCTTCTCAACTAAGACTGTCGCTTTAGTGTTCGTTTAGTGGCACAGACATGAAGCATTGCAAAAGGTACCCTTCACAGGACTTTTAGAAGCAATTGGCAGTCTGAGTTCAGAGGATTCCTCACATGTCACATTTTTCAAGCGAAGCGTGTATTGCTTACTCGTGTCGCCTTCGGCGTAGCTGCATGGTATGTGAAAAAAAAAACACTCCTCACCCTCAGCTGGCATCCTGGAATCCCTCTACTTCCGCAAGAGGCATGCTGGATCACACCACTTTCCCAGCCAATCACAAGCACTCCCTTCCTCTGGTGAAGGGAAAGGAGGGTTCGCTCGCTTCACGTGCATTGTTTCTGGAGAGTTCAGTGCTAGCTGTGCTATGGGTAGGGCGTGCTTGGTCCGCTTTGCAGAAGAGGAGGCAGCCTTGTAGGAATGACAACGGAAGCATGCCAGTGAACATTGGGACGTGGACATTGGTTGATCATCGGTGAACGTGTACGAGGGTTGAGTGTGGGTTGGTCAAGGGTAGGGCATTTGGTTTGATGGGGATTTCATAAGGGATTGGTTTACGGCCTCACAGAGTTTGACAAGCTTCGTGTGCCCTCTTGTTTCTGGTAGGGGAAGGTGTGTCACATTTACGGCAGAGCTGTTAAGCTCGACGTTTGCCACGTGTGACGTAGATAGTAAACTGTCATCATCGTGAACCGGCACGCACTCTCTTCATTCTCTTCTTCATCTTTGTGCTCTTCTTCCCAGAAGACGTGCACCAGTTTGTTTGGCATGGGATGCAATAACTCTTGAGGCCCAAGAGAACGAGTATATAGAGAGAAAGAGAAATTCTTGGCGAGGCGAGATTCACACCCACTTACCCACAATCCAAAGGCGAGCGTCGTAACCGCTCGGCTGTGCTGGCACACTAGCAGAGCATAGCAGAGCCTTGTATAGTATATAGTATAGCAAGGGGGTGAGAAGGGGAATTGAGGGCGAGGGGGATTGATACGACAGTGAGGGGAAGGAGGAGGGGATAGAGTAAAGCATAGCATAGAAAGACAGAAAAAAAAGAGAGAGAAATAGAGAGGATATAGAAAGAAAAAGGAGCATGAAATAGAGAGCGCGAAGGAGAGGGCAGAAAGAGAGAGCGAGAAAGAAAGAAATAGAAGTAGAGAGAACAAAGAAAAAGAGAGCACATACTGCATAATGTAGCAAGTGGTGGGAAAGAGACTGGTGAGAAAGTAAAAGCTTAGCCAAGCCAAGACCAGCTAGGAGCCCACCAGCTCTGCTGTGACCCAGCCTTGCGCAACTTAGTGCAAGCTGCGCTAATTTTTTGTTGATGATGGTTGTTAAGCCCGTCAGAATTTACAACTGCACACAGCCCTTGAAGCAGCCCTCTATCAGTTCTAGAAACATGAATTTCATTCATTAATACATGAGTTACCAGAACGTTATCTAGTTAAAGATTTAAATGCATACAGGAGCCTATATTGGGCTAGTCTCGCGTTGATATGACGGACCCCTGCAACTGCCTTTCACTGGGCTCTGGGGTCCTACCTGTATAATAATAACCAGCCATTGTATGTATGTTACACAATAAAACTGATTGATTGATTGATTGATTGATTGATTGATTGATTGATTGATTGATTGATTGATTGATTGATTGATTGATTGATTGATTGATTAATGGCTGTCCAGCATGAGCTTCATCACTGACCTGACTTGTGGAATGTCAAGGAACTACTCCACAATCTGGGCAACATCCAAGAACTTCTAAATGAGTTCTTTCAAAGATGCTGTGTGCGTTTATAAGAAATACACTTCAGTTCCGGGTGCACAAACTTTCTCCATGACTATAATGTTTTCCACAAAAATAGTAAGGACAGTGTCATATCATCTGGCAGTGTAGCCATTATTCTTGACAAAAGGATAGCCCGTCAGAATTTACAACTGCACACAGCCCTTGAAGCAGCCCTCTTATCATTTCTAGAAACATGAATTTCATTCATTAATACATGAGTTACCAGAACATTATTTAGTTAAAGATTTAAATGCATACAGGAGCCTATATTGGGCTAATCTTGCGTTGATATGAAAGGTTTAGTGGAGCAATTTCTTATCTCTCCTGGCACTTATCTGTTTAATAAGGAGATACATATTATAATCTCGCAGACGGAGCGTATTCCTCTATAGATCTCGGCATTGCATCTTAAACCCTTTTACCTTATCTTAATTGAAAAGTTATTAAAAATACTTGCAGAAGCAACCGCCTCTTGACAGTTCTAAGCACACCTAAATCAAATGATCTCCTCTCCAGGTTCTGCGGAAAGTTCACTCAGCTGATTGGCAACAGTTCCGAAATTTTAGTGTTATAAAGTGGGCTGACATGTGCGCCTCAATCATAGATGCTGCTGTAGACTGCTTTACTGCTTTTCTGATTGATGTCACATCCAAGTCCATCCCAGAAACAAGGGCACTGTCCGGCAAATGCAGTGTTTCATGGTGGGAGGATGAGTGTTGAAAATGCGCACAATAATTAGAATAAAGCATGCAGATTGCTCTGCGATTTTCTCGCTGTAAAGTCCCAAGGATGGAGGACATGCAAACAAGCTAGAAGGGAAGGTGGGCAGAAGTCCTTTGTCAGGCATCAACTTTTATTCAGATGAGGTGAAAGTCTTGAACAGAGTTAATACAGTAAGGGGCCGACGATCATGTTTACTACCTTTGGCAAACACCGAGGAAGACAGCTTGGAAGATCCAGGAAACTTCCCTGGCACAGGTTTTGAAAATTGACACTGTTCATCACACTACTCTCGAACGTTCTGAAGATTCAAAACACAAGAGCAGCAGCCTTTAGAAAGATTTTCTAAAAGCAAGGCACTCAACAACCATTCTGCTTGGTAGAGCTTGAGGCAACACTAACCTGTTGCAACCATTCTGCTCCAGATTCTGATCATCTAATATATGAAACAAAACAGTTACCTTCTAAGCGCAAAACAAGCTCCTTTTTCTCTACAATGCCCTATGGTCTTTTAGCCACATTCCCTCTGCTTGGAAAGACACCATTGTAGTTCCGATTTTTTGAAAAACAGTAAGGACACTTTTTTGGTACAGTTGTAGTCCCGTAGCATTGATGAGCTGTCCTCGCAAACTCTTAAAAAATAGTTAACAGCTACCTGTTTCATATTCCTGAAAACAATAATGAAGTAGTCCCCCGAAAGTGTGACGATGGATCACCTTGTTCGCATCAAGGCCTACTATCTGTAAGCACAAATGCTTAGGCTTCATTTTAGATTCGTAACTACTATTGAACCCCGATCTCGTACACCTGAAAGAAAGATAACTCAGAGTGTTGAATCTGCTGAAGATGTTCACACATACAAAGTGGGGTAGCAATAGAAGATGCCTTCTGCATTTGTATAATAGTCTCATATGCTTGCCCTTTGACTATGGCACTGTGGTGTAAGCATCGAGGCACGAAGCAGACGTGGACAAAGAACACCGTAGGCAGGTTCTCTCTCCTTGTCTGTTTCGTGCCTAGATGTCTGCATAAGTATGCGTTACCAACCATGAGGAAGTGTGTATGGTAATGGAAGAAGTCCAGTGTAATCCCGCCAGTCATGACAGAGGAAGTAAATAAAACTTTTGAGGAAATGCGGGCAAGGCCACTGGTGAGGACCAGGTGGCATCAGATCTGTTTAAAGACAGTGGACATATATTACGCTAGAAAAACTGGCCACCCTGCATAGGAAGTGTCTTTTGATAGTGAGCATACCAGAATCTTTGAAGAATGCTGGCATCATCTTAATCCAGTAAGTAGCCAGAAATTTTTTCGAAGTGGGGGCGGGGGGTGGTTTAACTATACTTTGTGTATGTCCGTGCGTTTGTATGTTGTGTCCGTGTCTGCATGTATGTGTGTATACAAACACACACATGCAAAATTGAAAAATTTTAGAGGGGTTTGATCAGCCCCTCTCCCCGCCACCTCCTGGCTACGCCCCAGTCTTGATCCATAAGAAAGCACTTGGAAAAATTACTGTCCATTGCCTACAAGCTATTTACAAAGGTAATTGCTAATAGAATGAAGGCCACATAAGAATTCAATAAACCAACGGGCCAAGTAGCATTTCGTACCGGCTACTGAGCAATAGAGCACATTCACTCAGGTGATAGAGAAATGCGCGGTATATAACCAGCCTTCATAGACTACGAGAATGCATTTGAATTGGTCGAAATCTCAGCAGTCATGCAGGCTCAACGGAAGCAGGGTGCCGACAAACTGTATATAAAAATTCTAGTAGAAATCTACATTGGCTCCACAGCCCACCATAGTCCTCCATAAAGAAAGCAAGAAAATTCCAATAAAGAAGGGTAAGGCAGGGGGGTGCGATCTCTACACTGCGTTTTTACAGGATGTTTTCAGAGCCCTGGATTGGAAACAGTTAGGGATAAAAGTTAATGGGGAGTACCTTAGTAACCTGCAATTTGCTGATGACACTGCAGGTTACTTTGCTTTGCTGAGTAACTGCGGGACAAATTACAAGTCATGATTACTAAATTGGACAGGTAAAGCAGAATGATGGGTGGGAAAATTAATATGCAGAAAACTAACCTAATGTTGAACAGCCTCAGAATAGAGGAGCGTTTTGCGATAGGTAGTGAGTCACCGGAAGTGGTAAAGGAATACATCTACTTAGCATAGGTAGTGAATCCGAATTATGAGGCCAGAAGTAACTAGAAGAATAAGAATGGGGTGGAGCACATTTGTCAGGCATTCTCAGATCATGAAGGGTAGTTTACCACTATCCCTCAAGCGAAAGGCATATAGCATCTTGTCACTGCTTACAAAAAGAATTCAACTTAAATTGAAGAGGACGCAGAGAGCCATAGAAATAAAAATGATAGGTGTAATCTTAAGGGACAAGAAGAGAGCAGAGTGGATTAGGGGACAAACCTGTGTTATGCAAATCTTTGTCGAAATCAAGAAGAAGAAATGAGCATGGGCAGGGCATGTAGTACAAGGCAAGACAACTGCTGGCCATCAAGAGTAACAGACTGGATTCCATGAGGTTAAAATTACGGTGCAAACACGCAAGACGCCCACAAGGAAAAGACACGACACAAGCTCTGACTAACGTGTTTTATTCCTTCATACGTCAATGCATATACAGGGTGTTTTTTTTTTGACAATACAGGTCTTTTATGAAAATTCTATGACAGCCAGGCCCTTGTTGTCTGCACTAATGAACTCTATACTGAGGCGGAAAAACTTTGCCACACCTAAAGTTACATTCTAATGACTAATTAACAAACATTCGTTAATTAACTTTTTAATTATTAACTTTAGTGCCTTTGTTTATATGGAAGGGTTGTTGGACATGACAATTTATAACATGCCCATTTTTTTAAAATCACGAAAAACGCACGTAGTTTCAGATAATAATCACCAAAATTCAAGGTCCCATTGTAGGTGGAACCGACACTGAGCACACCGGGTGCGCAGGAAATCTGCCATCCCTGTTGTGAAAGACCGGAAGCTCCTGTGACAATTTTTGAAAAAAGGCGCTTCACAGCAGAATATGGTAAGGAAAAACGCCAAGTCGTCCCAAATACCCAAATGGGCCTCTTATTCTTTACATTTAATTAAGGGGGTGCGAATATTCGAAATTTAGAATATTTTTCAAATAGTGTTTGCTATTCAATTCGATTCGTGCTGGAATTTTGCTATTCGAACTATTCGAACTTCCCAAAGACAAATACAGTCAACGTCTGATTGAAAGTGACCCCTTCAGATTTTCAGTATGCTTCACAGCATTACACTCTCGTATTGCGGCAAAGCTGCCTTTTAAGCACTGTTACGGTCGAACTTGGCCAAAACACAGTCAACGTCCGATTAAAAGTGGTCCCTAGATTTTTGGTGTGCTTCACCTCATCACATCCTCGTATTGCGGCAAGGCTGCCTTTCAAGCTCCGCTACGGTCGCAAATGTATTGACTCAAGAAAAGGCTGGTTCCAACATGGAGATGAAAGATGTGGCAGAGGTGGGGGCTCAATTAATGCTGTTTTGGACCTGAAATTTGGGCAGGAAGTCTGAAAAATCGGACGCCGAAGCTTTTTAGCATCCAAAATTTCAGATGTTCTTATATATCGACATCTACGAGGCAGATTTGGAACTCCGGACTTGAAGGGAGCACACCCTTGTCCACCACATCAGTTGGGCCTCCACAGGAGTTGAAAGAGGAGGAGAGGCTGAGGAAATGGCATCTTTGCCTATCACATGTTAAGTGTTGTCTCTAGCAACTGGGGCGCTAGCTCTCGCAGACAAGTGAACGAGTTCTTTGCACTTCTTTCAAGTTTAACAAATAAACTGCTAAGCATTACACATTTTAGAAGCCATGGCCATCGACGAAAGTGGTCAATCATGCATCAGTACACCATTCATACTACTAACGGAAAAAGAAAAGATTCATGCGCAGAAATAAATAATCTGCTAATAAGTAAGCAATGCATTCGCTAATAACTGCCGCAAATGTGAAAGAAAACTTTCAATAAATGTTCGGTTGCTAGAAAACCAGCGGTGTGTCGTATCTCTTTCTGTCCTCGTCGAAGTAGTTGGCTGATACCCTCCTCGCCATAAATTGTCACGTCCTGCAACTCTTCCATATGAACAATGGCCCTAAGGTTAATAATTAAAAAGGTAATAAACAATTTTTTCTTAATTATTCGTTCAAATTGAACTTTAGGTGCGGCAAAGTTTTCTCACCTAGGGAAAGTTTTCCCACCTAAGTTTTCCCACCAATATCATAGGTAACGTTCGTTGTGGTGTATACCTTCGGGGTCGAGCAATGCTTGAATATAGCTTACTGAATACAAATGTACAAATACATAGGAATACAAATGTAATGTTTTTAGACTCCTATGGCTGATAATTTTAAGGCCGTTAGCGAAACTGACTGTGCCCGGCGCATAGCAAACGCAACTGCTCTGTTACGTCAGACCGGAACTAGCCTCGACAAGGAAGCGACAAAAAATTAAATCAAGTCGCGCCGAAGGAGAATCTCTTCAGGAAAATTAGCAAGCATTCTGAAATACACTAGTAGGCTGCTTATTGTTTGCATGCGATGTGTGGTGCTTGTCTGTTTCTTTCTTAAACTATAAACAGGCATAAAAATCTATTTTGCCTGTGTGCAAGAAGATGCACCGCAGCGGCTGCTCCTGAGTTTTATGCTTCACAGGAAAAAAAAAGGTTGATATAGCATTTTTTTTTTGTGCACAGCTCGAAAGAAACAGATAAGCACCAAACGCCACAAACAAAGGTAAGGCGATGAACTGGCGTAAGTGAGATGACTTTCCGCTTTTCATGAAATGGTATGGCCACGATGCTCCTTCATTCAAATTTTGTCACTCCCGTGTCACGTGTAGTTCCGGTCTGACGTAACAGAGCGGTCGTGTTTTTTGCGTGCCGGGCGCGGTCAGTTTCGATATAGGCCTTAAAATTTGATGATGAATGTCTCGAACTACGTGCGACTTTCATGATTTATAAAAAATGGGTGTGCCATAAATTAGCACGCACTACAATTTTCTAATATAAACACCTGCCCTCAAGTCAATAGTTAAAAAGTTCATTAACGAGTTTTTGTTCGTTAGTCGCAACAGTGTCATTTCAGCTGTGGCAAAGTATTTCCCCCTCGATGTGGAGTTCCTGTGCAAAAATGACAGGAGCCTTTCTGTCATAGAATTTTTATAAATAATCTGTATTGTTTAAAAAAGACACCCTGTATAGCCAGGCAACCCTTAGTAAAGCCCTTCCATAGATGTTGTTGCTGTGGCAGTAATTTTAATAAAGTGCTTTCTTTCCCGTCCTTTCATCTCATGAGTGAGGTGAGACATAGAGATTGTCTCATTCTTATGTTATCATTGCACCAAGATATATTCTTGTGCAGTGCTCAAGGATTTTAATGGGACAACTTAGGGCTAAGTAAAACACATACTTTCAATTGCACCGTCTTCAATTCAGGTTGTATCGGCCTAAATTCGACTCAGACGCGTAGATCAGAGCCAGCATTATCTTTAGAGACCAGATTCGTCGCGTCGTGGCATGGTTATCTAGAGCAGTTGCGTATACCAGTCGTTATATTAAAGCATTTGATGTTGCGTATGAATCCGTGAGTACTGTACATATTGATAGCTTACATGCGAAGTCATAAACGCAGATTCGTAATGTAGTGGTACTCGAACATGGTGGCTTTGATGACGTCAAAATAGCGTAATTATGTGGGGGGGCTCAACTGCATTAATGTGATAGTGATGTTGCTGGAATGTTCTGGCCTCCGTGCATGAATAACAAAAGAACCTGCATGCAATGTACAGAGCGTTTCACGGAGAACATCAGAGTGTGGGTTGATTGCTCAGCACCACTGCTGGCCGGCGGCTGCAACAAGCCTCACGCAGGTGCAGTGCACGCTGTCAGAGGTGCTCTTTTGCCACCCACAACTGTCTGCTCCCATACTTCGAATTGTCGTGAAGTGAACCATTCATGCGCCAAAAGAGTGTGAGTGCGCGAAGCTCACAATAGGTGCACAAAGCTTGTTGCTGGTCACCAGTGGCGTCAAGTGGCTGCCATGCACTATGATGCCGCTGTGTACTGATAACATTAACGTGACATCAAAAACTTTGTGTCCCGCCATGTTGGTACTCCAACAGCGATGCAAGCCATCACCCCACCTGTTATGTCATATGTGTATTTTGTGCACTTGTGTTGTAATTGATTTTAGGTCTCTCTCTGCTGCGATGTGGCATTTTTCATTGTATTCTATTGGTGATATTGGCGACACTTATAGTCATGCTGCTGTTTGGTCACATTTGACTCTTATGCCAATAAACACTGTGATCATCATTAAAAAAAATGGTACCGGTTCAAACCGACATTTATACGATAGGAACAAACTATGTGGCATTTTCACGCCCTGGCTACCTGTGTTGATCCCAGGTAAGAAAGCAGCAGGTGAAGAAATTAACTTGCACCCATGCTCAGTCTGCCTGAAAAATTAGCGCAACAAAAGACAATAAGGAGAAGTCGCAGTTGTCTACCTTTAATGTGTCTGTTGTCACTTTTTTTTGGCTAATTTACTTCTTCAGCCCAGCAGTTCTTCTAGTGCCACTTGAATCTAAAAATATTGAGTGGGCACATAGTGTTGACTGTTAATACCCGGTCTCTGTTAACCCTTTCACTGCCAGGTTTTTTTGGCACTGCTGCACACTCCCTTCCGGGCTTTTTTTCCTGCACATTACGTGGTAATTTTCTGTTAACAATGCAGCCGGATGCTGTTAAGGACGTGTAAACATTTTTGTTGGGGTTTATCTCACAAAATTGGAAGCAGTGCTCATTACAAGCAATGAATTGATGAAATAATATAATTACCCAATAATTCATAGTTGCTGATTCACGAATTATCCATTTTTCTGGAGACGGAATTAATCAAAAGCTCCTGAATTTCTTCTTCTGTCAAATAGCGCACGCATGTGTCACGCTGACTCACCATGGCTGCGCTGCTGAATCGCTGGCAAAGAGACGCGAGCCGACGCTGATGTGGAAGCATGCACTACGTCTGTTGTGAAAAATTTCACTACAAGTTATATTTGTTTATATGTTCTCTCCATAGACGGCGGGACATGCCCGCGTTGTATTCTTTTTTACAAGCGTTCTCTCGCAAGTGGCAGGGAGTCATTTAAAGAGGCAGAACAAGTATACTCGGCATTGTCAAGGCGTGTGTGTGTGTTATCTCGGGATTGGCAGTGAAAGGGTTAATTATCATATTTAACCATTATAAAAGAACATTTCTAGTGGCTGTATACTTGCACACCACATTGTTTATCTGCATAGATTGCTTTTCAACAGTCAAGCATCTTGCATCATCTGCGAAATCCACATCTGTCCCCTTTACATTTTACAGCTCTCATCATAGGTTCTATGTGTTACGCATTTGACGAGGCATCACAAACAGTAAGAAATGTGGCAGCCATTACGTCATCAATAAATAACCGCACCCATCGAGCAGTGCCTGCATTGTGTCTTTTTCATGTTAAAGAGATAGGCGGGCAAGCGCGGACACAAGAGAGAAGTCAAGACGCCACAAACACCACAGACACCACGGTGTTTGTGGTGTGTTGATTTCTCTCTTGTGTCCATGTTTGTGCACCCTGTCTTTATAACACGAATACCTACCAACTAGCTCAGCTCTCCATTATTCTAAGTGTCTTCTTTTAGTTATTTGCACTAACATATACAGCTCCATTTCAACATGAGAGCACATCTGATCTTGTGCTCTTGTCCGACAGCCATGTTCTCGTACAGTGAAACGTGGAGTAGCAATAGCATCCGTGCTGTGGAAGTGATCAAGAATTTGCCAAACCTCAAGTTTCAGAAAGTTTGTGCCAGAAACAGACTAGGAGGGCTGCTTATTGCTGTGAGTTATCAGTTGTATTATGCTATTAACAGCAGGTCAGAATACGAAATAGTTCTGTGCTGTGCTGCGATGTAATCTGTAATTTTAGGTGCATGGTATAGGCTGCACTTATAGCGGCCTTTAACATGCGCTGGAAATGCATGAAATGTTAGTCTCAAGTTTCCTAATAATCTCAGCAGTGCTTCAAATGTTATTTGCTCTGCACCGTAATTCCAAATGTAAAAGAACTAGCAGAAGAGTTATCTTGAGAAACAAGACGGCTTCTAAACTAAGGCAGGGTGTTGAAATACTTGCCTTGAAGTTTGCACATACCGAGTGATCACCACAGCATTGTCACTGTCGTGCTTGCAGGCGAGTGTGACCAGGATGGTGTGGAGCCACTCCATCGGCTGCACGAGAAGCTTGTGCAGCAGCATCCGACAGCCATCGACTCGCGCTGCCTGCTCTTCGGGGCGCCCTCACCTGGGTGAGGCCTAATTTTCGGTGCACGAAAGTACGTTGCAGCCATTTAGTGTGCAGGAGACCTATCGAGGACAAGTTATGATTGCTTATTTAATACAATATTTCAATCATTTCACACTTTACAGTATCTTTGATAGCTGGGCAGGTGGATATGAATATGTCGATACAAACAAGTAGTTTCCCTTCTAACTTGTCCCATCTTGCTGTGCATTGTGAATCAAACAGCGCGCATAAGTGACCAGGACACGGAACGGGAACATACAACACACGTCAATTTTGCTGTGCAGTTTATATCAACGCGTCTGCATTGTATATTGCAGGCTTTAGACTGCTATTCTGTAGACGGTCATTTGATAGCAGCATCCTGCTTTAACAGTCACTGTCGTTACAATGTGAAACAACGTTTTGCTAAATGTTCTCATGCATTCGTGAAATATACTCTTGGAAAACAACAGAAAAAAACTTAAAGCCAGCTCCATGCCTGTGAAATCTGGGTAAACAGCGGAGCTGGCAAGCAAGCGCCAAACACCTTGCAAACGCAAATTGAGTTTTTTCTTCACTTCTCTTCTTCCTCCTTCTTTCTTTACCTCCTTTCCCTCCTCCTGAACTTCACTTCTTTTTCCCATCCCCTTGCTGAACTACACTGTACACGGTTATGCTGTGGTTTACCTTCTCACCTCCGGCTTTTCCTCCTCCTTTCCGTCCTCACCCTTGCATCAGTCCTCCTTACTTTGGCTTCCCATTCCCTTGCTAGGCTATACAATACGAGGCTAAGCCATGTTCTCCTCCTTTCCTTTCTCCCCACCCCCTTTCCCACCCCCTCGCTACACTATACTGTGGATGGTAATGCTATGCTCGGAGCTACTTGGCACAGGCCCGCTTTCTGCGGCGCCCATCTGCCAAGTTTCCCAAAATGACGGCTGGCACAACCTCAAGCGTAAACAGCTTCACTGTTAAGGTGTCACACCTGCTATGTGACGACTCTTGCTGCTAAACAATCCACGAAATGCGCGGGCGATGGTGAGCAGTCGTGTTAAACAGTTGTTGTATGTGCAGTTGGTGACCGATGGCATGTGTGTTCACATGAAAACGTGCATACTTTATGTACAGCATAATTTATATTCAAATTCATTGTGCTCACGACATGTTCATCAGTGCAATTATGACACACTTTATAATAATTCCAAGGGCAGCGAAATTTCAAGTAGTGAGTGACAAACCTATAAATAACTATATACAGTAAAAGCTCGTTAATTCAAACTCGAAGGGGACTATAAAATTGTTCTAATTAAATGGAGTTTGAATTAGCGGGCGGGCGCTAGAATGAACAGACATCGCGCCACACCGTGCGGAGAGAACCCAGAGACGCCACCTCTGGACTCGTTCCCGCAAATTAGGCGATACTCCACATTTGTGGCAGGTAATTTTGTAAATTAAGTTCATGCTCAAACAGCGAACAGAATTTATTGATCAGTCAGTGATATGCCAGAAACAAGCAGTGACTTGCATTCATGTGAGCAGTGAGCTTAATGCCAAAATATACGAAGCTATTTGTGCTCCATAACACATTCATTTACATGACACAGTTAACGCAATCAAAATTTAAGGTCTTTCTTTCTTAGTTTATTTATAGAACAATATTGAAATTGTCCAAGGGGACACGGCTAAAGGCAAACGTTACCTGACTGGGCCGTGCCACCCATACAGCAGTAGCAGCAGATAGACGACATTTACAACCATAAAATCATACATGGAAATCAATCACTGCACTTGTTTTACACAGATGAAAGTAATGAGTAATTTCAGTGATCATTCTGGGCCGATTACTGTGCGGAGGGACGAAAGGGCTCCCAGTTCGAATTGACCATTGTAGATACCGATGCGTTTGAATTATCGGGAGTTTTCCCCCATAGAAATACATAGGGCTGTGCCGGGACCAGGGCGTCTGTTCGAATTAACCCAGTTTGAATTAACGAGCTTTTACTGTATTGGTAAGCCTGGGAAAGTGCGATTAATGATGAACATTGCTTCGTGGCTACATAATGACCGAACAAATGTGTGCAGGCCGGAAGAAGATACCGGGGAGCAGGCAGCCCCCTTGAGCAGCAAGCTCCGCAGCACCCAGTGCTTGGTGAGGCGGGAGGGTCTTCATTTATTGGGTCTGCTAGAACGACAGCACGCATAGAGCTTCTTACAATTACCTAGAGGGAAGACTGCTGCTGCAATGCTGTGGTATACATGAGAATGCTAGGATGTGTCGAATTTGGATTGGCATTGCTCACGAAGAGCCCGGACACCTAGACGACACTTCAGGGTAGAAGCGTTCCTCGCATCAATTTTGTATTGAAGGAGCCTGTAATGAGCTGTTTTTTCTTAGCATTACACAGAAACAAGTTTTATTTAACTTTGAAAAACTTCTGATTTGGTGTGCAATTTTATGAAGCGTAAAAACCATCAACTGGCCACTAAACTTGGAAGGCAGATGACAAGGTCAGTGTTTGCTCTACGACAGTTTGTTGTGTGTTTCTTCCTTTAGTTGTTTGATTTTGTACTACGGGTGAGTAAACCTTTATTGTAAAATGTTGTACTTGCGAATGAGATATGTTCAAGGAGGTTTTGATTTAGGGAAGCTTTGTTTGTGCAGCTGTATCCATGTTTTGCTCAACGCCAACCGACTCAAGCCTCCTAGACACATTTACTATAACACAGTGCCCCTTAGTAAGCTTGCATAGACAGAGGCACCAGATTTCCCTCTAGGTAATATTGTGAGAAACTATGGTTGCACAATGTTAACGTTCGGTCACACTGTCACTGACTGTGAGCTGGACAAGTGGCGCCATCAGTGGCAACATCAAGCGCTGCTTCAATATGGCCGCTCTTTATGAAACTTAATTACATTGTGATTGTAAACAAGCAAAGCACAACCTTGTGAATGTTTTTCTGCTGTCAGAGCAATAGTTGGAAATCTTGATATTGTGCAATATTTTCAGTTTTGTTCATGATGTTATTTTATCACGTAAGATAATTAAAGCTTGTTTTATGTCACCTGGAATTATCTTTGTTGCAACAGTGTTGTCTGTAATGTAGTGAGACATTTTACTTTTTTTGGAAGTTCTTGCATAGAACATTGAAGGAGTTTGTTCAAGATCAGCATTTAAACAGAGTGTCACCCTCCGAACTTGAGCAAAATTGCATGAGTGCGTGAATTGGGCATTATTGTAGGGGGTAAATGCAAACTTAAAGTTGTAAATACTGGAATGTCATCAAAACACCCTTAGTACTAACACACACACACATTGTGATAAAAGAGGAAGACAACGCATTCAGTGCCAAGCGTAAATTAGTGTGCCATTATGAAATTTGTTGCGCTATGCTTAAAACAAGAGACTGGAAGTATCATCTGCAACAGACTGATGTAAAATTCTGTATGGCAGATGAAAAATTTGGGGTAGACGCTATCTCATTCGGAAGTATATTTCATTCTTCAGTTGTTCGGGGAAAGAGTGAGAACTTCAATATATCTGTGTATCATTTTTCGATCGTAATGACAACTGGCAAAAGACCAGGGCACAAAAGATAGATTGTTTATTGGGGTCGATACATATATAGGGCCGTAGGGAGAGAAGATTAGTCTTAACAAGTGAAAAAGAAGCACGTTGCACACGAGCAGCTGATGACGGGAGGCATGCACCGGCACTGATGTGATGGAGCCAACACACCACTGGTAGGGCAAATATCAAAGAAAGAAGCTAATTTTATGCTCAAACCATGCCACAACAAAGTTGATGCGAGAAAGAAAAATTAATTATATAGGCCACACATATTGATAAATACTGTACTAGTACTTATTTTATATGCCTGTTGGAGGCATCTAAGACCAGCACTGATCGTATAAATACGACCAACAGGCATATGAGACCAATACTGATCAGATGATTACCAACGATCGACGTCGACGTCTGTGCTTGCCTCTTTCGCTGCACTTTGTGCGTTGCTTCTTTTGCTGGTTACAAGTTCACCCAATATTTTTACCGGCTGCAGTTTGCTTTCTTCACTGTCGCAACCACAAGACAATATTCTAGCACAGAGCCATGCCGAGGCTTCCTCTCTAGCAATAACCGCAGTAGACAATACAGTTTCCACAATGAATGTTTTATTCTTTCATTCATTCGAGCAGATATGGCATGCAGTCAAAGTTCATATTGCTGGGCATGCAAATATCTTCTGTATTCTAGATTGGAATGACACGTGCAGTGTAACAGTTCCTATAATATAGTTGTTTAGTGGTGAAATTTTAAGTTTGGATTACCCTATTTACTCGAAACTAACACGCAGCAAAATTTACAGCGAAAGCTGTTATGAGATCACAACAGCCGATTTTGGTGTCGTAGTTGTCCGCCGTTGTGGCCGGTGTCTGTGGCCACTATTGTGCACAATGAGAAGATATCCAAGATCGAGCATGATTTGAACCCGGGCCCCCTGCATGGCAATTGATTATTCTACCTCAGAGCGATGCCGGTGCTTCAAGCTCCAAAGTAAAGTCAGGTGTCAAACAATGGGAATTGTGCAACGAGTGGGTGGTTCAAAGCTTCCCACCCATTGCTAAGGGCTCAGCCATAATTATTCATCGTCATCAACTACAGCACCATCAAAGTGCACATAATGCCTTACAAATGTGTAGCGGGTACCGTGCTTATCTGCAGAAAAACGAATAATGGCATAGTGGGTGCTTCCCCTACTTTGCAAAAGTGTGATGATTTATGGTGTAGTGGGTACCTTGCAAATGCACTTCCAGCTGTGACCCCAATAGAGTTTAGAACGGGCTCAAGAAAGGCCGCTTCTCCGGCTTTCGCTGTGACTGTGCTGCGTGTTCCGCGCAGACCTGGTGCTTTCCTGCATGTTCAAAATAAACATACACTTGAGTATATTGTTACCAGATATAAAACATAAAACTGGCAAACTTTTTAGAAAATTGTGCATTTATATGCATATATTTTGTTGTTGTTGTTGTTGTTGTGTGTTGTACGCATGCGTGAGGGTTCCAGAAGATGAGCGTCGATTTAATAAAAATCAGTTGCGAGTGTGCGCTTGTCTGTGTTACTTCTACGTCCTCGTTCTTGGTTTGCGCCAACGATTTTCTAACCAGCTATGCACCAACTAGCCCGACAGCATACGTTATTGGCATACTTTTATGTTGACTAGAAAAAATCTCAATTTCATCGCAAGGGCGAAGCAATGAATGCGATAGCAGCAAATTTTAATGTTATACGAAGTAAGGCTGGCAGCTAGCTCCTTTGGATCCGATCTCACGTAACTCTACGAAACGCTGGAGTAAGAGAATGCGACCGCTCCGACAACAGATGCTCTTTTCGCACAGTCTCTTCGCGTTGACAGCGCAGCACGTAGAAAGGTATGCGAGCCATCCACTGATGCCTGCCGAGATAGTGCGCTTGCCAGCGATCGCGAGCGCACCGTTAGAATGAAAGTTCACGGTTGCTGCTCGAGCGACACCCCATACCTGTGTCCCTTCGTGCTCGTTAAAGATGGGCGGGGCGTTTCCTCTCCGCTTGAACGGCAGGTCTCCTCTCCGCTTCGACGGCAGGTCTAACACACGGGGGGATGTTATCGCACCCTCTGAGCGACGGAGATGGTCCGGCTCGTTTGATCTCTGCTTCAGCTGCATTTGTCGCCCCCACTCGCGTGCTGTTTACCCGCGGGTAGAACACACGATGCTTGGGGATGTTATCAATTAGGACTTATATGGAACATGACGGTGATGGCGACACTGACGGCGAAAACGCGTCGAGGGTGTCCATGTAATTGCTACTGCAATAGAAGAAAAGGAAGAGAAACGTGTACACAGGGGTCCACCACAGTTAAAGGGAATATTTAAAAAGGAACAGTTAAAGGGAACGGCCGGCCGGTGGATCTGCGAGTGATGCTGCTTCGTCGTTCGCTACTGTCTTTTGCGGCGTTGCCAATCGTCAAGAAGTGCACCATCATGCTATGAAAGACCACCACTTACAGCATTTAGTGCGCTTGCACGAAACTCGTTGCAGCCGCTGGCCAACCGGCACGCGCTCCATTGTTCCCTGCAGCAGCAGGGGACCCCTGTGTACAATTGGCCTGCATAAAATGACAACTTTATTTGTGCTTTCGGTCACTACTGGGTACGCTTACTGGGTACGCTACGAGCTTGTTACCTAACAGCTTGGTCTACAAAGTTGTTTTGAAAAGTTTGCATGCTTATTTTTGTGGTCGGGATATTTTTCCATTTTTGGCCATTATAAACTTCCTGGTCGACATGCAGCTGAAGATCTCCCTTTGTTTTCGCTACTCACTGTCACTCACTCGTGCGTACACATGCACACGCTTTTTTTGAGCTGTGATGCAGCTTTTTTCAGTGTGCAGGAGAGCCTTCCTTTGACATGAACTTTAATATTGAAAGCGGTATGTCATCATTTGCACTTGGTTGGCAACATGCAATGCATGCAGGTCGTAGTCGCACACGAAAAAGAGAAGTCAGGCAACTTCACCGACTTAATGTCGTGAAGGCTGGTTAAAACTGCGGAGCGGCTGGTACCATATTGCAAGGCATGGTCTGCATCAGTACAGACGAGGCGATGCGAAGTGAACATTCCAGAATGAATGCAAGCTGTGGAAACAGCAGGAGCGCCCATCGCGCTCCTCTTTGCCACACCACCTGCCTCACTCCCGACATAACTACGCCTTTGCTCCTCTCTGCCCATCTTCACCCTCTCTACGTCACTACCTTTTTTCTACCAGGCTCAAATCGCTACACTAGGCTTTCCTCTCACCCACTTAGCTTTACCCATGCTCTCCCTCTTGTCAGGGTTTGCTCTCGCAGCTGGGCTAGAAAGTGGATTTACATACGCGAAAACGGATTTACATACGCGATCTACCAACAAAGTGCACTCATTTGCGATTTTGTGATGGTAATAACACTGCGTATGAACTTTTAAGACAGGGGTCTCCAACTCACCTCACTTAGGGAGCCGCAGTCATGAAATTTAGTCCCGCGAGAGCCAAGACAGTGATCGAAGGTGGGAGCAGGGGGGGATGAAAATGTCTGCCAAATGTCCGCCCTACAGGTATGACCCACATATGTGATATGGGAAGGCCTTTCCCATATCCCATATATGGGTCATTTTTGGAGAGGATTTGGCGTCAGGACTCGAGAAACATATCGTTACCGATCTCCAGGATGCCTAAAATCTGTGTGCCGGTTCTGAAATACAGTAGACTCCCGTTAAGACGAACTTGAAGGGACCGCGGTCATTTGTTTGTCTTATCAGGAGTTCGGCTTATCAGAAGTGCCCCCAAAATGTGACATGCTAACATGCTAAGTGCATCCAAATATGTTACTTGAAAACATTGAATGCATAGACTTACAATGGGGGTGAGACGACTAGAAAAAGCATTTATTTGGCTCAGCTTGATAAAAACTATGCTTTCAAGTAGAGTATTTACACCAATCTTAAGAGCACCCGATTTCATGTGTTCAAAAATGAAAATGCTCATGAAGATATTTGCTGCCACATTTTAATGATAAAACTGTAGCACACGCCTATGTTGACGATTAGAAAAAAACTGAGAGACAAGCACAATTTTCCTTCAAAGAATGTAAAACTTATTGTCCTAGCAGTTCCTTTGCTTCTGTGAGCCTGTTTTGCTGGCTCTAAGATCACTTCTGGATACGCCTCAGTCGCGTGCTGTGGCCTTGACAAAGTCATTTTACGCCGAGTTGCTTAAGAAAGTCTGCAAGGTTTTCTTCGAGGTCCGGATATTATCCCGTTTTTGGCCAGTAGTAACTTTTCCTGATCGACATGCAGCTGAAGATATCCCATCGCGCTACTCACGGTCACAAGCCTCGTGCTCATGAAAAAGACACGACGTTGCTATATTCACTGTGCAAAATAGCCTTCCGTTGTCGTGCACTTCCATAGTCAAAATAGCTCATTACAGTTTGCACTTCAATGGGGACAGATACAACGCGCACAGGTCCTACGCGAACCAACGTGAATTGACTGCAAAATGTGCTCGGCCGCTATTGTGTGATGGCGATGACAATGCGCCTGACCCCTCTGACGAGAGTGTGCCGCAAAGATGGTTTCGGTTTTGTACTCGATTGTAACGCACAGATAGAGTGTACTACATAGGGGTAGTGGGGTGAGGGTGAGCTCTCCGGTGAGGCCACTTGCATCGACGACAGAAGATGGGGCCACTGCGACTTTCACCTGGGCGTCGCAAGTGTGCTGGGCCGGCCGCCTACCAACCTATTGATGCACCTGCGCTCTTATCCAGTCTTTGAAGTGAATCCGCATACTTTTTAACTATTCAGTCTGCCAAAACTGCTTATTGCATTTGAAAACAAGCAGGAACATTTCATTTACAACAGGATACAACAGTTGAAGGGTCATGAATTTGTGCACAATTTTCATCTGTGTAGTCCTGTTCAGTTTAAGGTGCTTGGCCCTCTGACGCTTAGTGCTGTTAGCACTGTTCAGGCCTTTAACCAAAAAGTGCAGGCGCGTAAGAACATAAAAAGAAACAACTTTGAGACTAATTTCCTCACTGTGAATTGTGGCGAAAATGTTTGAAGCCCGTGTACTTAGGGCGGTTCGTCTTAAGTCAATTTTTTTTTTTATTGAGCCTATGGGAAACCAAACAAACGGTCCCATGTTGTTCGGCATAAGTGAGAATTCGTCTTAACCGAGTTTGTCTTAACGTGAGTTCAGTGTATAGAAGTTTTGTTCAACGGTTATGTTTCAACACATGGTGACCGCAAGGTGTGCAGTTTTTACAGTGACAGCTGTTATGTTATCGCAACAAGGGCAGTATTTAGTGCCATAGTTGTCCGCCGCCGACGCCGCCGGTGTCCGTAACCGCTATCACGCGAATTAAGAAAAAATATCCAGGATGGAACGGGGTTCGAACCTGGGCCCTGTGCATGGGAGCCCAGTATTCTACCCCAGAGCCATGCCAGTGCTTGAAACTGCTAGCAAAAAGACCCTATACAGGCTTCGTATCAGGAAGGAACCACGTTAACATTTGTAATGTAGCGTGGTAGAAGAGTAAAATAACAACCAGGCGTCACACAACGTGAATTCTGTAACCAGGCATCACAGAATGCGAATTGCACAACGAGTGGGTTGTTGAGTGCTTCCAACCCAATACAAAGGGCTCTGCCGTAATTTTTCATCATCATCAGGCACAGTTTGTAACCCCCCTGCTGTAACGCCTCCGGGCAAAGCGGGGTTATGTATGAATAAATAATAAGGAATAAAGTATCAACAAAGTACACATAATGCCTTACAGGTGCTTAGCGGGTACCACAATTTTCCACAGAATGAAGAAAAGTGGCATAGTGGCTGCTTCCCTACTTCACAAACATTACGGTGATTTATACTGTAGTGGGTTCCTCGCAAGCGCACTTCTTTTGGTTGCCTAGGAAGCCCATGAGGCCCCTATGATCCATTTCCTCAGGGTCTCAATAAACTTTTCTCCTTCTCTCTCTTTTTCTCACATTACCATATGTTATATAGCATGGTGGTAAGAGTGAAATAACGACCGGGCATCACACAAAGCGAATTACCTAACTAGTGGGTCGTTTAAAGCTTCCATCCCATTACAAAGGGCTCAGCCATAATTCTTCATCATCATCAGCCATCGCATCAACAAAGTGCACATAATGCCTTACAGATGGTACCTCGCTTCTCCACAGAATGACGAATAATGGCGTAGTGGGTGCTTCCCAACTACACAAAAATTATGATTTGTGGCGTAGTGGGTACGTTACTAGTGTACTTGTATTAGTAGCCCCAAGAGAGTTTATAATGGACTCTAGAAATTCCGCTCTTCCAGCTTTCGCTGTGACTGTGCTGCACTTTCCGCGCAGGCCTGGCTTTTTTTTTTGTGTGTCGTAAGAAAAAGAGATATGAGAGAAAGACTTCCGTGTCTGGGCCGGGCCGGTGGCAAACGTGGAGGCAGCTACGGTGCCTCCACGTAGCTCCACACGTAGCTGCCTACGTGTGCACGATTCACGTGGCATGATGTTCAGTATGGTTAGCAATGATATAGACGGTGACTGAGACACCACTTCAAGTGAACAAAGGTCGTTTCTCTAAACTCATGCAACGCAAGGTAGAATGAGGTAAGCAAAGTGCGATACCTCTAGACCACGATCCATCTGGCTGTGTCCCAAGTGCAACGGGCAGCTCCGCAGAGCCGTAGGCCTAACGAGTTACTCGGCAGCAACCTGCACCCAGAATAGGTGCTGAAGAGGGAGCCACAAGGAAACATCAGCTCTGTGAGGAGGCTCTACTCCGTTCGCTGCGTGGAGCAGCTGATCGAGCGATCGGCGCCCATCGTTCCCTGAAGGTGTCGGAACGCCCCAATGTCGAGCCCAAATACGGGACAACCCCACACCCGCGGCCACCCAGCTCCCTGAGCCGCGACTCCCAGAGTCAAATAGATAGATGCTACTTACAGAAAACTTATATCTGAAAACTTGGACCACCTATGAGCCTTCTGTACTCGCTCACTTTGGGCTTGCCTACAATCCACGTGCTCTAGGCCTCGCTCTCCCAGGATGCGAACTCCATAGCTCTCGTACCAACAGTCTGACGAGGTTCTTAAAAAAACAACTTGCAAACAAAAAGAAACTCTTAACATGTGAACCATTTCAAACACCACAGCAACCAATATCCTTACTCTCAATAAAGCCTGCTGCCTACACTAGCGTTCAAAATCCCCCCTAGGCCTACTCTGATCCCGCTCAAACAAAGGTTGCCCCGAACAGATAAGACTGTCGTCCGATCTTCCAAGAGCTCCCTGTTGGGCAGTCAGTGTGGGACCTGACAGAGAGCCGTTTATGGAACATGCGGGCTCAGCTCGCACCGTAGTGTAACGAACACAGACATTTACTCTCCTTTTGCGCAACTGCAAGCCCGCCAGCCGAATCTTACAAATAACTAAAGTAAACATGAAAAATAACCCAATAGAATGCCAATATAACACATACACACAAAACAACTCAAACACACACACAAAGTAAATCAGTTCTTCGGAATCCCGCAAGGTCGCAGTGACAAGGTGGCTATTTTCCCTTTCTTACACACAAAGTACTGCGTGTGCGGCATCATCGACATTCGACTCGCAACGGGAGCCTGCGGGAACGAGCCATGGTTGATTCCCCACGGCCCTCCCATTAGAGATGGCTGTCCAACAGCATTTCGGAGCCCCAAAGAGGAAGAGTTCCGCTTCTCATGACCCCACAGTGGCGCCAGCCGCAATAGTGTTCCTGTATATGATACCGCAGGTAGCATGTACAGGAACACAGGAACACTATCGTGGTTTAGTAGGAACATTATTGCCGTGTGTAGGAACACTATCATGGTGTAGCGTCCCTGTATATGCTTCCTGCGGGAGAATATACAGGGATGCTGCACCGTGATAACACAGCATTAGCTCTCGCTCGGCGGCGACTAAGCCAACTACATGTGCAGGACACGCAGGCGGCATGAGGCGAAAATAAAAAAAAAATGAACCCCCACAGAGAAAGCTGTTGTAGACACTACAAACATGGCTTCAGTTTTGTACTTGATTCTAATGCGCAGGCAATTTTCGCGCTTGTTCTATCTAAAAAAAAAAGAGAGGCGCTTGTTTGATTCAAGTAGATATGCTAAACTTGCATGGCACCCTGATTTGCCGTGGGTGCAGCTTTATCCAGAGCTGGATGGTGACAAGTTGGAGCGAGACATCAGCGAGTTTGCAGCATCGCTGGCATGGGTGCTGGAGTCACGCCGTCTGGAGCGCTTGTTCGACCGAAACAACCCATCAGCATCTGCACTGCCCCTGCTCAAGGCACCATTCGAAGATTTTGTTGGCCTTGACACTGAGTCCAGGTAGGTCGTCTGCCGTATTTACCCTAATAACAGTCATACTTAAGCCAAGATAACACCCCTGAATTTTCAATGCGATAGCGTTAAAGAGCTTGTTTTGCAGAAATTCCGGTGTCGGCGTCGTTGGTTGTGAATGAAAAATCACCACCTTGTCCGTAACTGAAAAATTGAGAAAGATGCAAATAAAATATATAATAATATATCTTCGGTTAGAGCGAGAATCGAACCCGGGCCGTCTGCATGGCAAGCAGCTGTTCTACCACAGAGCCACGCTATTGTGAAACTGCTTCGGAAAAAAACACCATATGAATGTCATGTAGTGGAAGGAGTCTCCTTAAGGCATGTAATATTGTGTGGCAGAAGCGTAGAATTGCATCAGGCCTCAAAGCATGCGAATTGCGCAACCAGTGGGTTTTTTAAAGGCCCGCCCATTACAAAGCACTCAGACATATGCAAAAAAAATCAACAAAGTGAGCAGCTGCATAGGTTCGCATGTTGCCTTACGGATGCGTAGCGGGCCCTTCGCTGATTCGCAAACCGAAGAATTATGGCGTATTGGGCATTAAACAACTGCACTTGCAGTTGGCATTCTAGGATAGTTTGAAACGACCAATGTTACACGTACATTCGTTCATTTCCTCCTTACGGCACGGTTGAGGCGTGCACCGAGAACCGAAGCGAGGATAGCAATTGAGAAGGCAATGCGCACGGGGCCTGATTACGCTATCGCGTTCTACTCTTGAAGGCTAAGCTCAAGCATCCTCCACGTTCTTTCACCAAAATTTGAATTTTTCTTTTACTCCGCTTAATGGTTGAGCCCGGAACTTGCTGTCACGGTGGTTGCAGTGCCGACGCAACATATTCACTGCTTTATGGGGCGGCTACTGTGCTGCATGCTTTGACCTTGCTTCGTTCCATTTTGGCATGTCCAGTTACAGATCTGCCATTAACCATTTCCCTGCTGAGCCTTTTGGCCAGAAATGATACAAAAATAGCAATTTTTTATTTGCCTATTTGATTCTATATGTGTGTTCAAAGAAGTGAAAAATATAATGAGAGGCGCTTTATTTGCAAGATCATGAAAAAAAAGATTCTTTTGAAAATTTACAAAGGATTGGCCTCTATGCACTGCACCATGGAGAGTGTCGGAGCTTCTCTAGTCCTCAGTGCAGAAAAGGCCTCTTCAAAATTAAAAGAAAAAAGATACAGCGAAGTGACAGGCGAAGCTGTGTAAAAACACCTTGTTTTCCTCTATCGGCGTCCACTGCCGATACGCCAAGACACGGTTGTCGTCATCCGAATCTGATGGTTCAGATAAGATATGATGCTCTGTGTAGTTCCGGCCACACTCAGAGGAGAACAGAAATTCTTCACTCTCCCAGTCCGACAAAACTTCGATGAAGAAGCGTCTCTTTCTTTTTGTTATTTTGCAAGTGCAGCTGTTGCCAGTACACGCGTGCACACAGACACCGGAGGTCGCCATTTTTAATTCTGGTTGCAAGAATTAAGTTTTTCTCGACCGAAATGCATGCTTTTAGCATGTTTTTAAATTTTTGACGGAGCCATCTGTCGAAGCCAAAGAGAACTCTGCAAAATGCGAACATTCGCCGCCGTGCTGACATGGCACGAGCGGTTGGCGAATGTGAACCCGTGGAGAGCCACGGGAAGGAGAGTGAAGAGCAAAAAAAAGCAAGAAAAATGTGACGTGCACGCAGCTTTTGTTTTGTTCGTAAGTTACTTTTTAAAGTGTTCACTGCAGCACCGTAGCCAGAAATTTTTTCCGGGTGTGGGGGGGCTTCAACCACACTTTCTTTGTGTTTGTGCGTGCACACATATATATATATATATATATATATATATATATATATATATATATATATATATATATATATATATATGCACGCACGTTCACGCAGCACTGTGAAAATATGTCGATTCTCAATCACTGCAGCCTCAATATCGAAACATTTCAGTTTTGCATGTGTGCACACACACACACACACACACGCACACATATATAACTTTCTTGGGAAAAACTATTCTATTTCTTGGGAAAAACTATCAATGCTTTGTAAGCGCGTGAATGCCCAAGCCACACGAAGGAGCGTTTGCATAACAAAACACAAGAGGCAGTTCGTTGCATGTGCTGTGGGTGTTGTGTACTTAATCCCGTCGTCTTGTGGTAAGAAGTACGTTGGGCAAATGGGCAGATACTTGAACGAGTGTTTAAGAGAGCATCACTATCATGTCACCACAGCTGTTCAAGGTCATCTCGGCATACATTGTAGACATTGTGGTTGTAAACCAGAATTTGAAAAGTGCGCCGTTGTCGCGAAACACCGTGAGCAGCTTACGCGGGAAATCATAAAGCTAATCAAATGTAACAGCTGGGTTACCTCTGTGTAAGCATGTCATCAGTTGCCCTAACCAAAAAGGAAATCGCGTATCTGGCTGTGATACAATAGGTTGTGCGTTTGTGCTGATGCGTGCCGGTGTTATCAGCATGATATATTTCTAGCATTTTCGCTAATAAAATTTAGTTGAAGTCAGCGCCTGTGTTGTGTCCTTTCATACGTCCTCGTTCACGTAACGCTGTGCAAATACTATATCGATTACAAATCACCCACTAGCCCATGCTCCCATTCTCTCAAGTGATTGAGAAGACACTTGAGATGTGGACGAAACAATATTGTCACGTGGTAGTTACGGTGAAGAAGATACCAGTCAGGCTGGTAGAGCCCAAACTCTTTATTGGGCGAACTTGTGTCACGAAAATTAACTCAAATTAGAAGCAATGCACTCTGTGCACTGATAGCGGCGATGCACAGTCGTCAGCCATTGTTAATCTGATCACCTCTGGAACGCGCCGCCTTTTATATATCAATGATTGAACCTTCCAGCGTTATCGCTAATGCTCGTATGAGCTCTCGAACAAACTTGACTATTCGCGCCCTGCACATAATCATAACGGAGCAATCTGAAATCACGAAGCTTCCCAAACATTGCTGCCCGGCCTTCAACCCGATTTGGTGGACTAGTAGTTACGGTGCTTGACGGTTGACCTGAAGGCCGTGGGATCGAATCCCAGCCGCGGCGGCTGCATTTCGATAAAGGCGAAATGCTAGAAGCCTGTGTTCTTGGATTTAGGTGCACGTTAAAGAACACCAGATGTAAATTATGCGAAAGTTGCCCAATCACACTATTGCATTCTGCTCTTGATGGTGAAGCTGAAATGTCCACAAGCTTTTTGTAAAAATTAAAAAAATTCTTTCAGCTTTTTTTCATTTTCAATCATGATCTTTTCCAGTACATCTCTGTGCATTTACACTGTAATTCTTCCTCATAATATAGTCCCTTGCTGTAGTGATATTCTCATCTTCATTTCTTAATTTTTTTCGTTCTCTCGGTCACGCACAGCAGATGTATTTGCTAGGGGTGTGCGAATATTCGAGTTTCAAATTCAAATCGAATAATACTCAATCGAATAATTTGATTCGACTTTAGAATAGCTAGTATTCGATGTTTCGAATAATTCGACAGAGCGAATATCTGAAACGCGACAAAGGCGACTTGGTTAGGGTGGAGTGGCTGAAACTAATGCTAACGTCGTTGCAGTGGGCATTTTGTTAAAACATTCCCCGAAAGCCTCGTTAGAAATCGAGCACCTGCTTTTTGTAAAGCATATTATATCATTTTCGCACGTCAGAGATCCAGCAAAGAAGGTCAGTGAGCAGACGGGGAGACTGAAACTGCTAGCGTACAAAAATAATCAGCACACTGAGCTCAGACCTTATAGCCAGTATGTTAAAAAATTACTTCAATGAGCCCCTGATCCCAAGAAAGGGTGTTCCTTTAGGTAAAGCATGGAGATGCCCTTCGTCTAGGTACCGCCAAAATCGCGTAACACCGCGGTGAGAGAGCCTGAAGTCAGATCATCTGGAATGGCTTGCGACAATATGTAGTCTTTTGGTAACAGTTACTCACCGTGTTATGCGCTCGATGACATAAACATTCAGTTTTTTTCGTTCTTTCTTTCAACTTTCAACAAAATCTTGTGTATTCAATATTCGATTCGATATTTGGTATTTTTGGCCACTGTTCGACACTATTCGATTCGAATTCGATTCGAGGTGAAATTTCAGTGTTCGCACACCCCTAGTATTTGCCTGTTTTGTCGACCGAGCGCAGGCACGTGCAAGGAAACTGCAATGGACTAAAGATGCTTGCCCTGCTGCGCACTCAGTAGCTACCAATGTGGTGCAGGCAGTTTCGTCGTCGGTGTGGAGGCCGCCAGCGCAAGCACCTGGGTGACCTGAGCCTGCAGCTGGGTCTGGCCCGTGAGGCACATGCCCTTTACACCGAGGCCCAGGAGCTGCTGCGAGGGGTGCCTGACTGGCTCTGGCTGGCTGCTACTCTCGAGGGGACTGTGGCCGCAGGTACCTGACTCTCTTGTTTTTACATCAGTCTGGCCAGCCAGTATTGAAGAATAAGGATCATGTGGGAAAAGGACACCAGCACTTAAAAAATAAAAAGTTATTCCAGGATCTGTCCTGTTTAAAGGCACACTAAAATGAAAGAATAAATCAGTTTAGACAGACAAATTATTTTTTCAGAACTCTATTGTCATTATTGTCGACATCATTGGATAATTATTAGAACAGGCGAAGATGGTCAAAGTTTAATTTTTGAATTTTGCGCCAAAACTGTGGCACGTGAATGTCAGTGTGACATCACAAATTTAAAAGGTTTCTTGCATATTTTGGCCTATTTGTTTGGTGAAGTTTTCTGAAGCTTGGTATGTTAAGACTTTGGGTCCCTAAAAACAAAATCTAAACATTTTTTACGGATAAACGATTGCTGTGCGTCGGCTCTTGCAAAAACCCTCAAAATCTACGAGGTCATGTTGAGCTGGTACCTCAAGGTGGCACATTCCCTGTATTTTCTTTTTGCACGTCTTGTTGCTCACCAAGTGTTTGCTCATCATAAGACTTTTGTAATGGGAAATTGGGATTTACTAATGCAACAAAAATTGTTTTTAAGCACCAACTGCTTTTAGCTCCCGTTGTCAGCGGCCTTCAAGTGGCCTTGAGGCAAAAGCCAGAGCCATTATCTGTGCATTGTTATGAGAACAAACAGAAACATCCAGGCAACCAGCCAAAAATCTTAAACATGCAGTTTTCGGCTGCCAACCCTTTCTACAGAATCATATTACATGCGCTAATTACAGCCCAGACAAATTACAAAAGATATTGCTTCCAAATTCTTTTTGGCGTTTGTTCACCTATCACTGGAGCTGTAACTTTTAGCACGCGGAAATTTTATTTGTCATTTTCAGTACTAACATTCAACAAGAAGACACAGGGCATCATAGACTTGCTCTTTTTAAATGCCAATGCCACACCTGTGCTCTTTTAATCACCAGCATTTGGTGAGTAACCGGTGTGCAGTCAGAGCTAATTGCAGAGGCAATGGTTTCGCTGTACGGGTTGCTGCCTTCTTCAAGAGAGATGGCACTACGCTTTGCACGGCTCGCCAATGTGATGTCATGTCGTAGCCGTATTCGCAGCTTTAATACAGTAGAACCCCGCTGTTACGTTCCTCACTGCTGCGTTTTCCCAGCTGTTACGTCGTTTTCCGCCGGTCCCGGCATAGCTCCCATAGGATACAATGTATTGGGAACCCCGCTGTTACGTCGTAACTGTCGGACCGTTCCCGTATGATACGTCGTGAAGTGCGCCCGGAGCCGACCGAGTGACTACCAAAGAGAGTGGCCATGGTGCATTTTCACGCAGCTTGGCCTCGTTTGACCGTAATATTAGCCGCATGAGAGGGGCAAGCAACAGAATCTTTCAATTGATGCAAAACAAGCATGGCCTTCAAGATTCAAATTGCAAAGATGGCGTCTATGACGTAACTGCTCGCGAAAGCAAGGCCTTCGAGATTGGCATTTACCATTGACAAAAGCATAGCACTAAAACTTTAGCGCAAAACGAGCACGGCGGACAAAGAAACGACGAAGACAGGCGCTAACTTCCAACTATCGTTTATTAAAGCAACACACACATATATACCTGTCACATGTGATTACACAGATATCAGTCAACGCAAAAGGGGGCACTTATATAAATAAAAGCAGCAAAACTACGCAGGACCTACACGTGCGGGTGAATTTAAGTAATCTAGTTCCTTTTTTGTTAGTGCGATGGATGGCTTGCTGATGCAGCTTCCATTAGCAATCGCTGCCGCCTCAATGATGAGCCTGATGCTATCCTTAGGGTGAGATGCCAACACTGATGTAGTGTCAAATAAAGGCACGCATTTACATTCTGCGCAATGAGCCGCCAAGAAACCTTCACTGCCTTTTTTCACTTTCTGATTGTGCTCGAGCAATCTCACATTCAGGCATCTGCCTGTCTGTCCGACGTAACTTTGACCACAAGACAAAGGGATGTGATACACTACGCCCTTCACACATTCGACAAATTTGTTTCTGTGCCTAATTTTGCAGCTATTGGAAGGCCTTCCTACCGGACTGGTTCTGGCACATAACTGCGACAACTTATTAGGCGCTGAAAACACAACTGATATCCCCGCTCTTTGACCAATCTTTTTCAGATTGTGGGATATACCATGCAGGTATGGAATGACAGCCACCTTCTTACGCACTGCTGCCTGCGAATTAGTGCACAGGTCACTGCTCTTCGAACACTTTCGGAGCTTCTCTGAAACAGATACCAGCAGATGACGTGGATAACCAGCTGCCTTCAAGCGAGCAATCTGCCCGCAGAAGCTTTCATGCATTTTGTTTGGTTTTTGTTTGGTTTCAATTGCTGATGGCACTGTTTCTGTCGTCACTACCCAGTAGCGTGCGTGTTATTTCTTGCATGCACAATGGTAAGGGTAACGTTACTTCTTAAAATTGACGATTGTCTTGTCACTGGTTTCATTCGCTGCTTGATGACTTCTTGTGGTCTTCCACTGTTTCTTTTTATTAAGTAAGTGTAATAAAATCACATTACCGGTAATCGGATATGTCTCAAGTAGTTTCGTTTTGCGGTCGCAAAGGGCAACACAGCAGTTTTGTGTATTTACTCCACTTTGTGCTTTGAAGTGAGCTGCACAGTCTAAGCATGTCTCCAATAGCTTGTCTGATATTACTGAGAAATATTACACGTGGCAATTTTATTATTTGTGACAAATTTCCATTGTAATATCATCCTGGCAACTTGGAAGGCGTTGCAATGCGCGATAAGCGCTTCTAGCAACGCGACGTGAATGTTTGTGCATTTCCATTCATAATGTGGTTACATTCGTGTGCCAGAGATTCTCTCATATATAAACATATATGTTACCGCTCCTCTGGTTGCACGAACAAACACAAATCGTACGAAAACTGAAACGCACAGAACTGCGCTCTTCTCCTAAGGTTTGCGCTCCTATACCCTCTGCAAAGTTGTGATAATATTAACGACCGCCATGTTGGATATACAGTGGTGCCGCCTATTGGCCGTGAAAGTTGCAAATACGCAAGGCAAAGTGCAAGATTTCTCCCATACAGTGACAGGAAACAGTGGCCTCCATATGGACCAGTGCACAGTGTAGCGTGGTGTTGTGTGCCCTTGCGCACATGCGCTGTATTCATAGGCGTGCGCAATACATTGACTTAATAGGGAGGGGGGGCGTCGCGATGCACCTTCGTCCCCCCCCTGAAGAGGAACCCTGCGAATGCCTATGACTATATTGTCATGTGGTCGTGACAGTGCAGAAAGGAAAACGCAGTCAGTAAACATGAAATGCTTTATCGGGCGAACTTGGGCCCAGCAAAAGAAGTAACACTCCAAGTGCAGCGAAAGCGGCAAGCACACATGTCGGTAGTCGATTATCTGGTCAGCAGCAGAGCGTGTCAGCATTTGCACGTGTGGCATTGTAGATTCCAGCATTATTGTTGGTGGCCAGATTAGTTCCAGAATAAACTCTCTTTGTTTGTGTTGGGCGCACAGTCTTATCGGAAGATTCTAAAATAATAGGGAATGTTCCCAGATATTTGGGCACGGTTGGCAGAAGGTAGTGGTTACACGTGTAACGGGCCGGTTACTTGAAAATAGAAAAAGCAGCACGCATGGTATTGCCCCCCCACTCTCTCTGAAAAAGCATTGTCCCAATGCTTAAAACAACATGGAATGGGGAAAAAAAAATGCATGCACAAAGAAAGTGCAATAATAAAGCAAAAAGTACAGTCCTCAGGTTCGCTAATGTGCAAGAAATGGCTTAAGGCATACGACATGGACGAATTCAGGTCGTGTGCGGCACCCCTGAGAGTTCGTAATGCCGTCCAGGACAACCTCGTAGTCCAGTGAGCTAAGACGTCGAGTAGCTTGTATGGCCCAAAGTAACGTCGAAGAAGTTTTTTGCCGAGTCCACGTCGGCGTATCGGTGTCCAGACCCAAACAAAGTCTCCGGGTTAGCATTACATGTTGTGTCGATGATTGTAGTGACGGCTGTCCACCCGACTGTAGCGGCTGTCCACCCGCTGCAAGTAGGTAGCAACGCTGGGATTTTCTTCATCAGTGATGTTTGGCAGGATAGCGTCGAGCATCGCTGCCGGGTTCCTTCCATAGACCAACTTGTATGGTGTCATCTGTGTTGTTCCTTGTTGTACGCAAAGGTCACGTACGGAAGGATGGCATCCCACATCTTGTGCTCTATGTAGACGTACATGGCCAGCATGTCGGCGATGGTCTTATTTAGATGCTCGGTGAGGCCATTGGTCTGTGGGTGGTAGGCGGCGGTCCGGCGGCGGCTTGTTGGGCTGTATCAAGATCATGTGAGTTAGGTCAGCAGTAAAGGCCATACCTCTGTCAGTGATAAGTACCTCTGGGGCGCCATGACGAAAGACGATGTTCTCAACGACAAACTTGGCTACCTCGGGGGCACTGCCTTTGGGCAGCGGAGGGGTGGTGATGTGGGATTCGCATCAAAAGTCTAGACGGGAAGGTAGGTTTTTCACTGAATCATGGTTGTCAGAAGCGGGTACCACCTGACAATGGCAATTTCACGGTGATAAGAATGGTTGGAAATTCCTAGAAGAAAAGCTTAATTCTCATTGCTTTTTGTTGTGTATCTGCCATATCGGATGGATTCAAGAGCCTTTGAAGCGTTTATACTTATTGGCTGGACTGTTTATTGTGACTAAGGTATGACTTCATATTTTCTCCTTCTTGGGGACAGGAAGTTTGAATGAAGCATGTAAAGTTTGAGATCATCGAAGTTGTGCATGTATATATCTTTCACGACATGTACCTTTGATGCAGATGAAAGTGACTATTTCTGGGTCCTTCTACAGCCATGCCACATCTACACCATGTAATTCATTCTGCCATTGTGAACTCATTAACACTGGCTTTGTGCTCATAGCCACACTTTGGCCTTGCACCTGAAAAGAGAAAATTGCTTGCGTATTCGACAGTCCTTTCCACAATGGAAAAGGACCATCGACGATTGGATCTACAGTGTTGCTAGATGGCACAGCATGGTCAGAGCAAGGCACTGCATTACCCTCCTGAAATGTTTTGATGTGTTGCTTCAATGCTGATTGCAGGTGGGTAACAGCTGTGCCAGTTTGATACACTTCCTAATTTTTGCACGAAGTTGAGCCAAAACCGTGAAATTTCTTGAAACGCTGCACCAAAATGCCCCACCATCCTCAAGGTTTTCTCAGTTGCGCTAATTTTAGGAAGAAATGGAGGCCTCGTTGCTACCTTCAGTTCTGGCAACAACATCCACTGCAGAAGCGTTGACTCTAACCCTTAGCTCACCGCGAAAGAAGAAAGAAAGGACAGCGTTTCTAAAATTTCCTGGCCTTGTTCTATCGTTTGCAGAACGCTTTTTAAGCCACTTTCGCTGCAGTACACCGGTGCTGTGTGAAAAAGCGGACTAAAATTTAGAAGGCGCTGTTATACACCAGAGCACGCCTGTCTCGCACCCAGGCTGCTGGCGAGCCGAGCGGATACTCTCGCACCCAGACGCCGGGCCGCCGGGCTGCCAAGGCGCGCGCGGGCTGCATCAAGTAAACAGGGCAAGCTGTAGTTCTGAGACTTTAAAGTGCGAAAAAGTACCCGTTCACGCCGCTTCAGCGTATAAGAGCTCGTCTGGGCACTACTGCGTCGTCTTCGGATGCCAAAATAAGCAGCACAACAAGAGGATATTAGCGTTGTCTGCGACGATTACGACGCGCCACGGAAATAGTGCCGGTGCGGTGTTTTCAGCTTCGCCGCGAGTGGATAACTGTGGTTCAAGCAAAAAAAAACTAGGAGCCGAGTGAAAATGCGCGAGTAAGTACACTAACTGCGTGTATTCTGCAGTGTGATGTCCACCTATTTCATTTTGCGAACCTAATTTGCGTGACACGCAGCTGGGTTGAAGGCAGGCGCGAGCTTTGTGTGGGGGTGCACTTCATACCTTTGAGCGTTTCCTTTGACGAAAGTCTAGTGCAAGGTAGCGCTTTCAAGCACAAGCAATCAGCATGATTTGCCACTTTCAACGTATAGTATTAAGCTTTAGTGCTTTTGATGGCATCCACGCCTTCGAGATTTCGTCTTCAAAAGGTAATAAATGGCACGGTGCTCCTCAACAGCTGGCCAGAATTTCGTGCTTTCATTTCAGTGTTTGATGTCTCCAAATTTATTTGGACACGAGGCATCCAGCTGCACATAATACATATATTGGCACGTAAGTAAAGAGTACTCGCGCCAGTGTCCTTTACGTCGCAGGCGTAGCTAACCGGCTTAACTAAGAGTAGCACAGTTTCGCTTGTAAAGTACCATCGTTACAAGAATAAAATCGCGCAGGTAGCTTCCAAAAGGGATCGCTGAACGATACTGCAGGTTATACTCTCTGATAGCACGCTTTTGTGAGCAAGACGCATTATTGTAAGAGCGCTCGTGAAACAAAAATTACGTTCCGCGAAACTACCCGTAAAGCGTACTCTAATTGTTACGCGATGCATGCTGAAATGATTAGCTTTCACAAAACTTTGTGCACAACTTGTAATATGGGGCAACAAAACATCGTTTCACTCTTTCGCGAGCTGCACTGTAATTACGATTCACGCGTACTACAGTGAGAACGTTTTTTTTACAAATATGTAACAGCGTACGTATCTGACGAGGTTGCTTCCGCAGCCCACTCAGCACGTACTGTATACATTGTGGACTTGTATGAACAAGATGTTCTTGATGTTCCAATAAAATCAGCGAAAATGTCCAGGCTAGAAAAGACGCGAAACACGCTCTCGAACGGGCTGAGTTTCGGGAGTTTCACGTTTGCTCTGTGTAGCGTCTGCTGGCGTGGCAGCCCGCGCATGTTGTTTCGTCGCGTGTGCGATAGATGGCGCGATGCGCGATGCAAATATGGCGATGCGCATGGAATTCGCTGTGTTCTGGTCTATACTACCTGTCACGAGACACAGCACATTTTGTTCCTTAATTACTTATGCGTGCACGCCCCGTATAACTACGAGTACTAGTATGATCGCTGATGTCTAAAAAAATTACTGGCGATCATTCAGAGCTGTGTATGATGTTTCTGCAGCCCTGAGAAATGATAAACAAAAACATATGCCGGTTTTCTTTTTTCGCCACCCCCACTCGCTCCTGCTTTACGAATCTCCCGAATTTTGAGGTCACCAGGTTGGCAGGTTCACATTAGCATTGGCTGCGCCTGTCAAATGATTTGGCAGGTGCTGCAAAAGCTAACGACGACTTTGTCATTGTTTGCACTGCGGAGCGGTTCCAACACACTGCTTTTATTGAAATAGCAGTGCTCACGTGCACTGTGCATGACCGATGTTGAATGGTTTGTACATATTTTTTCTTTTCTAAATGTAAGCCTTCTTTGTTACACTGCTCCAAATTTGGGATTTCGGGCTAAAAAATGGAGGGTTTTTCCCGCATAACCTGCTCCAAATTGGATTTTTGCACTCCAAAAGCAACATTTTGCTGCTCCAAAAATTGCTCCAAATCCTATTTGGCTGTTGCACCTCTTTGATTGCATTAACAGTTGACCTTTTCAGCATTTTCAAACCAATGCCTGTTTCAGCTGCTGGAGGTGAGGACGGGAAGCGGACCGGCGCCGTAGATGAGGGCTGGGAGCAGCTGCGTGAGAGCTGTGTCCACTATGCCAAGTACTCCCCGGTGGCAGTCATTCAAGCCGAGTGTGCCATAAAAGCAGCGCGCTGGCTCACTGCTCATGGGGTCAGTGTTTATGCTCAGTTCTTATACCACTTGTTGTTCATCAGTTGACACTGAGATCAACAAGGCTTCGACCGGGGTTAGTTGGTAGACCATCATTCTTTTGCTGCGCTGTACTGTTACACTAGGACAAAAAAAGAAAAATATCAAACACACATGTGCGCAAACTTACATCTGTTTTTTGTTCGCAACACGTACACACACACACACACACACACAAACGAAAGGGTGGAAGGCAGGTAAAAGAAATTGACAAGATGAGTGCAAACCCAAGGCTCAAAGTGAGACGTGTGGGTTGATGTAAGGGTCATCTATGAAATTGACAGTGGGGTTTCCCAGCCTGACAGAAGGAGAGCTGACATGGTTTGTTGGGTCATTTTTCAGCATGAAGTAAGCTTCGTCAGATTTCTCCCCTTTTATCGCGATAGCAACTATACGGACACTCTCGGCAGGTTTTTGTCACCACCGTCGGTGTTATGTTTGGTATGTGTGTGTTGTGTGTGTATATATATAAATATATATATATACAGTCAACTGCCGATTTTTTCGGACTCCCTAGGGACCGCGAAATCGTCCGAAAAATCGAACTCATGCTTTTTTATTCAGCTGAAGCGGTCAAAGCGCCCCAGCCACGTCCGAAATAGCTTTAACGCCTCCCAGTACAATTATCAGGCATTTTGGTGCGCGCCCAGGCTCTCGCAAATACATTCGGTACCTGCCGCGAACCCCGCTTAACTACGTACGTGCCGACCGCTACTTTTGCATCTCGTGATGAGCGCCGCTGATAACAGCAAAGCGCGGAATAGATTATGGCTATCTCGCATGAAGCGTTTGTGAACGATGATGCGGAACACAAAGACTGTGGCGGAAGAGCGGACGACTCGTCCGGTTTTCTCCGATGCGTGTGCGCATGTAAACGATGCGCACACACATCACCGAATCGCCGCCGATACGCAGCATTTGCTGCGTGTCAAGCCGATCGTTTCTAGTTGTGTGCAGCACATCGCCAACTAAGCTGACGCCGTCACTTTACTGTTGCTGTATCGTACGCACGCATTTATCATGAAAGGGTTCGTGATGCACACTTAGTTCCTGACTGCACACGGGCGTGGCAATGGCGAGCTGGTTTCGTCCGCGATGGCAACGCGTCTGCGGCGCACGTAGCGGTCTCGCACAAAGACGCAGCAGGAATGGCGGCGCGGCGCATTTGGGTTCTCACCTATTAAATGCGTGCAGTATGCATGCAACTGCGCTAGGCCACGTGCACTACCGAGCAGTGAACTGAAGATGCTTATCGTAAGGGTTGTCAGCGATTAAGCCGTACTGGCGCGTTTGCTAGCTGCCGCCATCACGCCTCCGTGCATTTCCGCTGCTTATCCGTAACATCGCCGCGATAGCGGCCCCTTTGAATTTCTGGCCTGCTTCACCCCATAACGCTTCGTCGTTGCGGCAAAGCTGCTTCTGTCTCGAACAGATCGACTCGTGTAAGCGCTGGTTCGAACCTACGAGATAATAGACGCGGCAGAGGTGGGGGCTTCAAATAATGCCTTTCGGACCTGCAATTTGGGCAGAAAGTCCGAAAAATCGGACGCGGAATAGCTTCAGCGTCCGAAATTTCGGACGTTCTAATACATTGAAGTCTATGGGGCTGGTGACGGTGCCGCGAAAGCGTCCGAATTTTCGAGCATGTCCGGAAAATCGGGCGTCCAGAAAATCGGCAGGGCTGTTGACTGTATATATATATATATATTGTTGCGTGGTTTTTACCTACGCTAATATGGCATAGTGGGATATACCCTGAAAAGGCAGCTGGAAAGAAGGTGAAGAAGTCGACATTGTGTTGTGAGCTTTGCTGTGGCTTGCTACTGACTCAATATTGTATTTTTCTCGTAACATTTTTGGTGGAGGTGCTGGGTACTTTTGTTTGACGACGAAGCTCCGCAGTGGACGCCTCCTTAAGTCTGCAACCATGGCTCCGGGTGAAGATACGCCTTCGCCAGCTACGTCGGCAACATCTCCGACAACAACAGCCCAGTACGTCGCCTTAACGCAATCCCGTGACCCCGGTACCTTTACTGGGGAGAACAACATTGATGTGGACAAGTGGCTCAGCATGTATGAGCGCATCAGCAAGCAATATGGCTGGGATCCAACCGTTATGCTGGCAAATGTCATCTTCTACCTCGACAAAACTCCTCGCGTCTGGTTTGAGACCCACGAGCACAAAGTTACAAGCTGGGACATGTTTAAACAACAGCTCCGTGACCTTTTCGGCAACCCATTTGGTCAACAGCTTGCTGCACGGAAAGAATTGGCCGTACGTACTCAAACGTCAACCGAGCCCTACTTGACCTATATTCAAGACATGTTAGCCTTGTGTCAAAAGGTTGACCACAACATGACTGAGGCTGACAAGATTTCTCACATTTTGAAGGGTATCGCAGACGATGCGTTCAATCTGCTCGTTTTTACCAACGTCACGACCATCGACGCTCTAAATGAGGAGTGTCACCGCCTGGAACAAGCGAAGAGTCGGCGCATTCCGCACCAGTTCCATCGTCTCCCCAACACCGCTGCAACGTCGTCTTGCGAAGGAACCCCTTTTCAGCCGTCCACAACTGACGATGTGACACGCATCGTCCGACGCGAACTCGAGGCTGTGTGCCCGGCTGCCCATAAACCGACGTTGTCCGAGACACCGGCCCCCGCTGTCGCCCTGATCCAGGTCATTGTCCGCCAGGAATTCGCCAACCTGGGTCTGTGTTCGACTATGTGCCATGGGGATACTGACACCTCCATAGCCCCTGAGACAACATGCTGCCGTCAGTACCCTGTTCGTTCCAGGAACCCTTCTGAATGGCGAACAGCAGATGATAAGCCGATCTGCTTCCGCTGTGGTCGTGCAGGCCACAGTGCTCGTTACTGTCGCAGTCAATGGCTCTCTACTCCTCCTAGCCAGTATCCCGCTTACAACGGCCCCTTCCGCACAATGAATGGCCGTTATCCGACCCGCACTGAGTCTTCAGCATTCGCCGCCCCTGAGGACTATGGCCGCACCTTCCCGTCGTCGCCGCCTCCAAGCCGTTCCTCTCGTTCACCAACGCGTCGCCACTCGCCCTCGCCGTCATTTAGCCGCCGCATGTTCCCGGAAAACTAGGCTGCGCAGCTTCTGGAGGTGAAGCCGCCCTGTCGACCTTACCCCAAAAATCCTCTGTTGCCCTTACATCTACACCAGAACACACTTGAAGTACATGTTGATGGCACTCCTGTTCAAGCTTTGATCGACAGAGGCGCTCACGTCTCTCTCATGAGTGCGGATTTTCGTCGTCGCATTAAGAAGATTCTGACGCCACCCTTGACCAATGTGGTACAAGTCGCGGGTGGCGGCACCGTTCCTGTCATTGGGATGTGTACAGCTCAGCTTACCGTTGCCGGTTATCAGGTGGTCGTCCTTTTTACTGTCCTTGCCACATGTCCCCATGACCTCATACTTGGGCTGGATTTTCTGGCCACCAATTCTGCGCTTATTGATTGCTCCGCCGGTGTGCTGCGCCTTGAACTGCCACAACTCAGTGACCTCCCGTCCCAACCTTCGTGCCGATTACATTGCAGCGACTTTATTCATCTGCCCCCGCAATCTGTTACGTACGTCGATATGTTGTGCTCACCAGCTGTGTCAGACGGTGACTACTACGCTGCGCCTCTTCCCGACTTGCTGCTCACGCATTGTGTTGCTGTTCCCTATACGGTTCTCAGCATCACGGCTAACAGGACCTGGCTACCAGTGGTAAATTTCGGCTTCGCAAATCAAGTGCTCCCACAAGGCATTTCCGTAGCCCACCTTTGTTCGCTACTAGATTCACCGGTCGAAGCTTTCGCCTTAGATGCCGCTGTTCCTACGCAGCGGACGCCACCGACAACAAATTGTGGCAGCCGTCAAATTTTTAACATGATTGCCACTGATTTTCCGCCTGAACGCGTTGAAGCCCTCCAGCGCGTTCTCGAGTCCTACCAGGACATTTTTTACTTCGGTGACCGACCTCTAGAGCAGACGTCCGTTGTCCAGCATCGCATACACACAGGTGATGCCAACCCTGTTCACCGCCGCCCCTACAGAGTGTCTGCGTCTGAGCGGAGCGTCATCCAACAGGAAGTAAATAAGATGCTAGCGAAGGACATTATAGAGCCGTCCTCCAGTACCTGGGCGTCTCCGGTAGTGTTAGTTAAAAAGAAGGACGGATCGTGGCGCTTTTGTGTGGACTGTCGCCATCTCAACAACATCACAAGGAAAGACGCCTACCCTCTACCTCGGATTGACGACGCCCTTGATTGTCTGCATGGTGCCGCGTACTTCTCTTCCATCGACCTCCGTTCCGGATATTGGCAGATTGCTGTGGATCCCGTGGACCGAGAGAAGACGGCCTTTGTAACACCCGACGGCCTCTACCAGTTCAAGGTCATGCCTTTCGGCCTATGTAACGTCCCAGCCACATTCGAACGAATGATGGATTCTCTGCTTCACGAATTCAAGTGGTCTACGTGTCTGTGTTATTTAGACGACGTAATTGTGTTTTTGCCCACAATCGAAACGCACCTTGAGAGACTCTCAGCAATTCTTGAAGTGTTCCGTCTCGCTGGACTTCAGCTTAATTCGTCCAAGTGCCGGTTTGGCCGCCGCCGCATTACGATCCTTGGGCATATTGCTGATGCCTCCGGCGTACAGCCTGATCCGGAAAAAATTCGAGCTGTGAAGGACTTACCTGTGCCGACAACCGCCAAAGATGTTCGCAGCTTTGTGGGACTCTGCTCCTACTTTCGGCGGTTTGTCAAAGACTTCGCCGAAATTGCTAGGCCTCTCACGGAGCTGCTCAAACAAGACACGCCCTTTAACTGGGGTCCCTCGCAAGCAGCAGCGTTCTCCAAGCTCGTCACACTGCTCACATCTTCCCCTGTTCTGGCCCACTTCGACCCTTCTGCGCCAACAGAAGTCCGCACTGACGCCAGTGGTTACAGAATCAGCGCTGTGTTGGCCCAGCGCCAACATGGGCAGAATCACGTGATAGCTTATGCCAGCAGGCTGCTGTCCACTTCGGAGCGCAATTATTCAATCACGGAGCGCGAATGCCTCGCTCTGGTGTGGGCAGTTGTGAAATTTTGCCCTTATATATACGGCCGACAGTTTACAGTGCTCACCGACCATCATGCCCTTTGTTGGCTCGCCTCTTTGAAAGATCCCACAGGTCGTCTCGCTCGCTGGGCACTCCCTTTGCAGGAGTATACCTACACGGTCGTGTACAAGAGTGGAAAACTGCACCAAGACGCGGATTGCCTATCACGCTACCCTGTGGCTGACCGGCACTCTACGAGCACTGCCTTGATCGACTGCGTATTTTTCCTCTCCCAGCTGCTTTGCGTCGGCGACGAGCAGCGTCGGGATCCGCATATCAGTCAAATAATGCAACGGATGCGAGCCTCCTTGCACGACGCCTCTGTACGCATGTTTGCCTTCAAAGATGACACCTTATGTCGGCGTAATTTGTCACCCGCCGGACCCGATCTACTGCTGGTCGTACCAAAGCACCTACCTGCGTTCCACAGTCCTCCACGAGCTTCATGACGCCCCAACCGCTGGGCACCTTGGCGTTTCTCGCACGTATGACCGTGTGCGCCGCTGCTTCTACTGGCCTGGCCTTGCACGCTCTGTGCGACGTTATGTCAACGCCTGCGAGGTTTGTCAGCGCCGCAAGAAGCCGTCGGGACTTCCTGCTGGGTATCTTCAGCCTATCGACACCCACCGGAACCCTTCTTCCGAGTCGGTTTGGATCTTCTCCGTCCCTTTCCAACATCCACTTCAGGAAACAAGTGGGTTGCCGTTGCTACCGATTACGTGACCCACTACGCAATCACGCGAGCCCTGCCAACCAGCTACGCTACAGACATCGCTGATTTTTTACTTCGGGATCTTATATTAGTGCACGGTGCCCCACGACAACTGTTGACAAACCGAGGCCGTACTTTCCTTTCCCAAGTGATTGACGATATCCTGCGTTCCTGTTCCACCCAGCATAAGCTCACGACCTCTTACCAATCCCCAGACAAACGGGCTGACAGAGTGCTTAAACCGGACCCTGACAGACATGCTTTCGAAATACGTGTCGACCGACCATCGTGACTGGGACCTTGCACTGCCCTACGTGACGTTCGCGTACAATTCCTTCCGGCACGACACCGCTGGATACCGTTTTACCTTTTGTTTGGGCGCGAACCAACGTTGCCATTGGATACCTTCTTCCGGCTGCTGCAGAATCGACCACAGAATACGCACGCGATGCTATTGCCTGCGCTGACCACGCCCATCAGCTTGCCCGAAACAGATTGACGGCTTCTCAAGAAACACAGAAGCACCGTTACGACGAGCGGCATCGTGACGAACGTTTTCCAACGGGTTCCCTCGTTCTTCTCTGGTCCCCAACGCGACGTGCCGGCCTCTCTGAGAAGCTACTCTCTCGATACGCGGGCCCATACCGCGTGCTTCGACAAGTGACAGACGTTACATACGAAATTGTCCCGGCTAATCCCACCAATTCTTCTGCTCTGTTATCCCGTGAAGTCGTCCACGTATCCAGACTCAAGCGTTACCACCCTCCTTCTGCTGTGGCCCCATAGACGTGCCGGGTCGGCGCTTTTGCCGCCGGGGGTTGTGTTGCATTGTTTTTACCTATGCCAATATGGCATAGTGGGATATACCCTGAAAAGGCAGCTGGAAAGAAGGTGAAGAAGTCGACGTTGTGTTGTGAGCTGTGCTGTGGCTTGCTACTGAATCAATATTGTATTTTCCCCGTAACATTTTATATATAAATAAATAAATAAATAAATAAATAAATAAAAAGCCACAGAGAAACATAATTCGGAAGAAGTATTTTCCGAAGTGTGCAACTGGGGATTCGAACCTGCAACCACGCTCTGCAGCACACCGCATTAGATAACTGCACCACGCAGCATATGCCCTCCACCATACTAACAGCAAGGTATTTATATGCACTGTTTATCATTGACGATATGCAAGATTGGAGGTGCTTCAGCATGTTCGCCATCACTCATCAGATGGCGTGAAGGGCACACTTTAAAGGTCGTCGCGCTGCTCGTACGTCACAGGAGTTATGATGGTACTTTGACCTATGGGGCGTGGTTGCCCGTGCTCACGTGGGGGAGGTTTGTACATCTTGTGCTTTCACCGCAAAGTTTGTGTGAAAGCTATAGACCGCACGAAGGTCACTTCACTCACTGCAGCAGCTGCGTTTGTGAAAGAAGTGAGCTTCTAGCTAGAAGAGCCAAAGTAGTGGCTAGTTGGTTGTACATAGATGACGCTTGCAGCACTATGCTCAAATACAAAGAAGTAACAACCATGACAGTTGTTAGTATGCACTCGTCTTGTGTGTACCTGTGTGTTCTTTTCATGTGTCCTGTTTCGTGTTTGAGGAGCGCGCTGCAAGTGTCGAGCTGTGAGAGTTGTTAGTTTGCGCTAACCTTGTGTGTGTTCTTTTCGTGTGTCCTTTGTGCTTGACCAGCGCTCTAAAAGTTTTGAGCTGCTTGCCGTTCTTCGTGTGACGTTCCAATTTGTTGTTATCGCATTCATGGCTTCGCCTTTGTGGCGAAACAATGACTTTTTTAGTCACGTAGCAATCCTTGGTATCACTGAACATAGGCTTGCAACCACATCGTACACAGTGTGCCGCCAAATGCCCTGGCGACTGTAGCGCTGCACGCACATCTCTGCTCTCTTAATTTGATGTTTGAAACACCTATCCAAAATCATGCCGTAAAAGCTGCAATGCAATCAGTTTCTCCTTGTTCCAAAGCTTTGTATTTTTTCTTGCTTGTACTTATTGTTGTCAGGTCAGCAGCATTAACCTTTTGAGGGTCGAATTTTTTCGCGAAATCCAGTCCAAAAATGTGTAATTTTTTATTTCAGAAATAAATTCTTCAGACGATTTTATTTAAGAAAAAAATTGTCTAAAATTTTTTTTCGTGACCGTAAAGTGACAAAAAAATCATTTTTGTTGCTACATACACATGGTTTATTCGTAGTAAAATCAAGCAAAATCCTGAAAAAAAAGCTTAACCGTTTTTTATAAATAAAAATTATGCATTGTATTAAACGTAGCTCCCAGACACACAAAAATAAGTGCACCAGAGTACTTTTACGGTTAAAAATGTTCGTGCTCTAACAGAACTTTTCAGCGTGTGATAGTCATTGAAGCATGGCTCGCCACGCGCGCTTTTCAGATGTCGCTCCATGATCGTCATCGGAGTCTTAACTCGTCAAAAAATCCTCGTCTGACAAACTGAAATACAATTAATCAGATTCTGATTTGGCACTTGGGCAATAGTCTGCATCGGAAGAATCGCTGCTCGACTCACTGGCAGCAGAGCAACCGGCGTGCGCTTCCATAGCATAAGCGAACTGCGTCAGTGAGCGCACGGAAGAAAACTGTATGGTTGTGCGCCTGTCCGGAAAGCAAAACGAGTGAAAAATCTACCGTAATCCTTCGCCTTATCGCCAACAAGAAGTAGTTAGCTTTTCCGAGACCCCAAAACTGGAAACGCAATCACGGCGTCGTTTGTGTAATTTAGCGCCGCACGGAAACAGATGTAATCGCGCCCCGGGGTGCAATAAACAAGAGAGTAACAAGCGGTCACCCTTTGAGAGATTAGAACCCAAACAGCCATCAGCTTTGTGGGCGCAAGAAGCGAAAACGACTCGAAGGACGAAATCGAAACCAACCGCACCGCGTGCGCGCGTTCCGATGCGCAACTGAACGCCGCCGCGCCGCTTTGGAAAGCAAAAAAAAAAGAAAGATGGAGAGACATCGGCGCATTAAAAAAAAAGATGCACGTATTCCCGAAGCGTGGCAGCACATTCCAAGCAAGAGAAATGATCGAAGAAAGCGCGCGTTTGAAACCAACCACTCCGCGGGCGCACTCGGTTGCGCAAGTGATAGCCAGCGTGCCGTTTTGCGAAGCATAAAAAAAGCAACAACGGAGAGACTTTGGCGCATGAAAAAAATTCCACGTATTCCCGAAGCGTGGCAGCACATGCAAAGCAAGAGAAATGATCGAAAAAGGCGCACACTTTCAATCAGCTGCACCGCGAATGCGCTCGGATGGGCAAGCGATAGCCGGCGCGCTGTTTTGGGAAGCAAAATAAAAATACAACGCAGAGACATTGGCGCATGAAAAAAATTCCACGCATTCCCGAAGTGTGGAAGCACAGGCCAAACAAAAGAAATGATCGAAAAAGGCGCGCGTTTTAAAAATAAACGCTATGCCGTACATGTACGACGAAAACCCTTTGGTACCAGGAAGCTTCTGCTGTACATGTACAGCGAAAACCCTCAAGGGGTTAAGGAACAGTCAGTTTATGGACCCACCAGACAACTCATTTAGTCAGACAAGAAGGAAGAATAAGTGAAATTTTTCTGTCAACACACTCAAGTGATGTACCGGTAGGCACTAACATTTATGCCCCCGCAGGGTCTATTATTGAATCAAAGGTAAACATTTGGCAGATATCTGCCTGTTTGGATGCAACAGGATTTAAAGAGGCCCTCCAACACTATTCAACCCCCCATTTTTTACTTGTGGGTTGCATAGACTGATCACTGGGGATAATTTTAGCATAGGTCTAAGCACCGATATCAACTGGTTTAGTATTCTAATCACGGAATGAAGTTGCTACATCACTGCTGATCGTATCAGTGCGTAGTGGCGCTCGCCAGAACCATAGAGTTTCCTACAATACTTACTAGAGGGAACTCTGGCGCTAGTGTCTATGGGAGCTGCAATGCATCGCGCTTCAGCCAGCATGGGAATCATGGGTAGTACACGGATTTGTCTAAACTTCGTTCTTTCGGCTCCGTTTGGCTCCGCGTCGCCTGCATCCGCTTTGTCGCAAAACGAAGTTCAGCAAAAATCAGCAGTTTCACTTCACCGCTTTAACTTCTTTAGGCTCACCGATTCAAATCTGGTCACGAAGTTCACAACGATTCAGTCTTTTATCCGAAAGAAAACCAAAACATAGCAATAAACAAAGCCACAAGTGCGTTCGAAGCCCATAAGCACGAAGACTAGGCAAATCCGTGTACTACCCATCATTCCCATGGTGGCTGAACGATCGCAGTGCCAGAGTTCCCTCTAGGTCATTTTAGGAAACTCTATGGCCAGAACTATTGCAGGCGGAACTGACGACGATGCGCGCCAGCCTACGATTGGATAAATGGAATGTTAGAAGTGAGATTACTATCGTGTTTCGTTTTTCTTTTCTGTGCTTTTTCAGTGAACTCCAAATAGATGCCGTCGCAACAAAAAAGATCACTACAGCCACAAAGCACTACAGAGGCGCTGGCTGCCAATTCGCCTCTGGTTTTTTTGCCTGCGCCGGTCAGATGTCCATACGAAACGCTTCTCCCTCTTCCCTCTTCTTGAGCTGCCTCTTTCCGCACGTGTGATAGGCTCTTGATCGTTGTTGAAGTGGCGCAAGTAATCCTCTTCGTTGAATGACCCTGTAATTCGTCGGGCTGCTCACCGAACAACCCGCGTAAAGGCTACCGTGTTTCACCGCCCTCGCCGCTCCACAAATTCCCTTCTCAGAATGAGAGGAAGGAATGACATGGAATGTCGTTGTAAGGAACAGCAGACAAAGCCTCCAGAAGAATTGATGTCTAGGCAAGTTGGAACTGGTTATGCATCTTCGAAATGGGCAGCGCAAAAACAAGGACAAAGGAAAGACTACACACCACAGAGCGCCTGTGGTGTGTAGTCTTTCCTCTGTCCATGTTTTTGCGCTACCCGTTTCGAAGATGCATAGACAAAGCCTCGCCAGCCTCGCTTCAAAGCAGTAGCGCCTGCTCAAGTTCCGACAAGTCAGGCGTCAGGCACCACATTTATTACCATGGTAACGACGTCAACAATATGTTGGAAAGGACAAGCAACAATGGTGTGCAAGCTTCCCCTATGTACGAGCTTTCAGCTCATTTCATTGAGGCTCTCTGGAACATCACAGGGCGAGTGAAATGGGGTCATGTGACCGTGCTAAAATCAAGTTGAGGGTAGGCATTTTCTTTCTTGTATTTTGAATTTTCTAGATCGAATAACTACGGACTGCGTGCCGCTATCGTTGCCGTTCTTGCTGCACCAACCTGTCCGTACTTCAGTCTACGCAACCCACGAGAAAAAAGTGAGGCGTTGAAGAGTGTTGGAGGGCCCCTTTAAAGGAAAAAAGAAAACTTCCACCAAGATTTATTTTAAATTACCCAACGTTTCAAAGCCTGACCAGCTTCTTTTTCAGGGCAGAGCACAGCACCGTATGGACTAATCCCGTTGTCAAACTGCTCACGGTGCTGTGCCACCACTGTGCTGCGTTCACTGTTTAGTTTACGAATTCTTGTGTTGCTGAATTCTTTCTTGAAAGTTCTTAGTTTCTCTAAGATTTGGGGTGGGGCAGTTGATGTGCATGATCTTGTACACTTCAGCCTGCACGTTTTTTTAGGTCGAGGGAAGCCACCGATGGTGGTGGACGGCTTGTGGGAGATGTCGACCCCTGCCTTCCTGAGTATACGGGCTATTGCCTCTCTGGCACCTGTGATGTATGGGAATTGACACGGGGAACAGACGGGTGTTAAGGACATCATAGTCAAAATCAAGAAGAAGAAATGGACAAGGGCAGGGCATCTAGCGCGTAGGCAAGATAACGGCTAGTCATTAAAAGTGACTGAGTGGATTCCAAGAGAAGGCAAGCATGCGACGGGGAGGCAGAAATTTAGGTGGGCAGATGAGATTAAGAAGGCTGCAGGTATATAACGTGGCAGCAGCAAGCACAGGACCGGGTTGATTGGCGGAACATGGGAGAGGCCTTTGCCCTGCACTGGGCGTAGCCATGTGGATGACGACGATGATCGTTGTGGAGCCGCAGATGTTGCCGCCTCTTTCCTTCTGCGGAGGGCTCGGCAGATATGTGCATTTGTGTGGCCGTTAGTTACTCTCTCCCTTTTCTCCTTCCGCAGCTGTGGTGACAGGATCTTTTGGGCCCTGTTGACAAGGCTTAGGACCACGGAAAGCTTGTGGCAGATGGGGTGGCTGGAATTGAAGTGAAGGTAGTGTCCTGTGTGTGTTGGCTTTCTGAACGCAAAAAAGGAGAGATTTCGTCATTGCCTTCTCACTAGGACATTGAGGAATGGGAGAAACGAACAATTTTTCATTTCCACCATGAATTCTATGTGTGGTTCTACGGAGTTCAAGCGGGCAAGCAAGTTCTGAAGCCCGGCAGACTTCACTACATAGAAGCAATCGTCCATGTAGTGCTCAAATAATTTGGGTTTGGGGTCGAACGCGGAAAGCACTTGCTTTTCAATGTCCTCCATCGCGAGTGCTGCCACTGTGGCCGAGATTGTGGCCCCCATGGCGGCCCCACTGGTCTGTTGAACAAGTGCTTTAAAGGCATAATTCTGCCTTTCAAGCGTATACTATCCGAGCAAATAAGTATAGAAACAAATGTGTAAATAAATAAATAAATAAATAAATAAGTAAATAAATAAATAAATAAATAAATAATCTGCATGCTGCACTTCTGACTCTTGCAAATCTAGAGGTGCTTTAAAGGAGCATATGCTAAATTAAAAAATTATAAATAGATGTGTGAACTAATCAATGAAATAAATAAATTAACTAAGAAATAAGTCAATAAACAAGCTAACTAACAGATAGATAACCTACCATTACACTTTTGGCACATGCCAATTGAGGTGGAAGTCCTATATGCTAAATTAAAACCTCTGTGCCTTTTCGTACCTGTCATCAAAATTATGTGTCACCACTATGCAGTGTGCTACACAGTTTTGCTGGTTATCCACCATAGCACAGTGGAATGGCTCATGAATTTATTTCTCAATGCTTTGTTCTTGATATACATAGCTTTGTCCCACTCTCTGGTGGATGGCAACTTGGGAATTAGCCAGTGAAGTGACGTTAGAAACATTTGTGTAGTGCCAGAGGGTTAATAAATGGGCTTTGCATGTGCATCAAGTCGGTTTCAGCTCCTGCTTTGTGTGCTATAGTGCAAGCCTTGGTGTCATGCAGCGACCCCTGGGTGCAGCGGAGTTTGTCCAGAGTGTCGTCTCCATGAACATGGCCCAATCAGAGTCGGAAAAGGTATGCTTAATCTTTTATGCACGAGGGAGGTAGAACTGTGCACTATACGTTCACATGACGCATTCACACAGCACGCTCACACAACACATTTGCATGAAGCGGGCAATTGCCAACAATGTCGATGTTGATGACCTGAGCATGTCAGTATGCACTTGCAGCTAGCTTGCACCTCTTTAAATGCGGTTTGTTTATTGCAAAGGTTTTTTAGTTGTACTGGCTCATCTATTTTTTCTTCACGTATATTCTGCATTTTCAATGGAGGCAGAAATGTTTGAGGCCTGTGTACTTAGATTTAGGTGCACGTTAAAGAACCCCAGGTGGTCGAAATTTCTAGAGCCCTTCACTATGGCGTCTCTCATAATCATACCGTGGTTTTGGGACATTATTATTATTATTATTCATGTATATTTGCACTAAACAAACAGAAAAGGTGCGATGGTTCACGAAAAAATAAGTTAATTATTTTGCAGTAATCTCTGTCGTAAAATGGCTTTGTCCTTGTCACTTTTACCACCAGAGCTTTGAAATCCAGAGGTCTGAAATCCCAGTGGCAAACATTTTTTTCACAATCCTATCCTTTAGTTGAGTTCCGACACAAAAGTTTGAACACAAAATAACTGCTACATCTCATACTGGCAGCAGATATGTCTCATCTGTGCGGTATCGGCCACAAATGCAGCTTAAAACATGTTTTATCTGAGTTCTAAAGCTCGTGCAAGCACCAAATTGGAAAATGAAGCACCTAGCGATGTATTCATCAACATAAGTCAGTTTGTAAACAATGTACGTCACGAGTTTTGGCAATGTAAGCTTGTAAGCTTTTAGAACACATAATTTATTCTCATCTCGTAACCTTTCTAGATACAAATTCATTCTTCTCTCCCAATCAACATGGCTTCCGTAAACATTTTTCATGTGAAACACAACTGGTTTCGTTTACACATGACCTTTTTGCGGCATTGGACAGCGGACTAATCATTGATTGTATATTCTTGGACTTCTCTAAAGCTTTTGATCTTGTTTCTCACCAGTTACTCTGTTTTAAGCTAAGTAAATTAAACATTGACCGCAATATATTAAGATGGATCGAATACTTTCTCGCTAACCGAACTCAGTTTGTCACCACCAACAATAACAATTCACATGAGTCTCCTGTCACTTCTGGTGTGCCACAGGGGTCAGTTTTGGGCCCTCTTCTCTTTCTTGTTTACATCAATGACCTGCCTAATAATATTCTATCATCAATTAAATTATTTGCTGATGACGGTGTTATTTATAGAAATGCTTGCACTAATACTGACGCTAATTTCCTGCAACGAGATCTTAATGAAGTTTCTTCCTGGTGCACTAGATGGAACATGCGACTTAACGCTAATAAATGCAAGGTAATGCGAGTTTCTCGCACCTCTAGTTCTATTGATGTTCCCGAATACCTAATTAACGATAGTGTTTTAGAAAGTGTTTCATGCTACAAGTATCTTGGAGTAAAATTTACCTCTAATCTCTCATGGCACACTCATGTCACCCACGTAACTAACAATGCCAATCGCACTCTTGGCTACCTACGAAGACACTTTTCAAGGGTACCTTCAGCCCTTAAACTCATACTATATAAAACCCTTGTCCGTCCTAAGCTCGAGTATGCAAGCGCTGTATGGGATCCCGGCACTAACACACTAGTTGAAACCTTAGAATCCGTCCAAAATCGGAGTGCACGTTTCATCCTTTCAGACTATGCACGCACATCTAGTGTATCATCTATGAAAACAGTTTTGGGCCTTCCACTTCTTTGTTCGCGCAGGAAAGTGTCTCGTCTTGTTCTTTTTTATAAAATTTACCACAATCCACAACTAAAACAAGACCTTTCCAAACCACACTACATGTCATATAGATGTGACCATCCCCACAAAGTACACATTCCTTTTTCACATACCAAGTTCTTTCACGATTCCTTTATTCCCACTACCTCGAACGAATGGAACCACCTACCCTCCTCTGTTGCCCAATTGGCCGATGTCACTGCTTTTAAGGCTGCTGTTGAATGCGATGTTTACTCTTAGCAGCATTTTTCTTTGTTCACTCTTATTTTTCCTATTACTATGTATACTCTTACCCACTCCCTTCTGTAACGCCTTCGGGCCCTGAAGGTACTGAAATAAATAAATAAATAAATAAATAAATAAATTAATCTCGGTGATGTTGGACAACATTCGACATGACGGCGACACTGGAGATAGTGCGCCTCTCAGCATCTTGTACTGCCAGGCCCAGCACAGCTTGTTCATACAGTTCGTACTTTTGCATACTACTGGTTACCGGAGACTGTATGTGATGGGCAACACTGGTAGCGACATCTGATGCACACCTGCTAGCTCTCTCAATTTTCTGGGAGACTCCTGAATTTTGAGCAGTCCTGCCAGTTGTACTGGCGGCGCGGCCATAAATCTCCCGAAAAACAGCCCTAACCTCCCCACAAAAAGAAAACAAAAGATGTGATTCTGAAATTTTTTGGCGTTAGTTTATCGTGTGCCAAATGCTATTTTCACCACAGTACATTGATGTCGCAAGAAAAAAAGCAAACAAAGATAAGGAAAGGGTTACCAGCTGTTTCGGGACATGGCACATTTTGTCCCTTAATTAGACACGCGTGCACACGCTGTACGATTACGACTACCACTACTATTGCTGACATCTAAAAACTTTACTTACTTTATGTGCTCAGAGCTGTCTATGACAATGCTGCGGCCGTGACAAACAATATAATCCAGCAAGTTCCATGCCGTGAAAACTGTTGGACAGCAGACCTGTCGCGCCTTTCTTCATTTGCCTCGTAAGCTTTGGCAGTGTTTTCACTAAGTATTTTATATACAGTAATACCTCGCTAACTTGAAGTAGTAAGAACAGGAAAAAAATTTGAGATGAGCAAAGTTGCGAAAGTTGATGTGAAAAGTCGAGTTCTAACTAAAAGCTTTACCACTACTCAGCAGCTTCTTAACAAAAGTGTTGAAATGGCTCTTCGTAAATCTTTAAAAAGAAAACCAAAGACATACCAAAGCTGACAACCAACTGTGTATTGCGGCACCACCTTTTTATTTAGTGTAGAAAGATCAAGTAAGGCTGTATTAGAGAAGTGAGTTGGGCTAGTTGGTGAGTATACAGACACAACTAATTAGTGCAAAAAATTACGGACAAGGTGAAGACAACAGACAGGACTTGGCACTAACAGGACTAGTGCCAAATCCTGTCTGTTGCCTTCACGTTGTCCGTGGTTTTTCGCGCTAATTACTAGTTATGTCTGTAGCATAGGTCGGCAAAAAGGGGAACTCGCTCAGGCTCACTCATAAAATATATTTTGCCTTTAGAGCTCACTCGAACTAGCACTCACAAAAATTTTCCTCTACTGGACTCGCTCAGACTCGGACTCACCAAAATATTACTAACTCGGACTCACTCGGACTCACGGCTTGATCTGAGTCTGAGTGAGTCGACTCATGAGTGAGTTTGCCGACCTATGGTCTGTAGTCAAGTTAGGCCGGTCTGCTTCATGGTAGCATTTGGACCTAGCAATGCGTCCTCGTGGTGCTTCACACGCTGCATGTGCTGATTCTGCCCACCGCTGCACTCAACTTTATTTTGCATACTGGTTTCGGCTGATGTCGGCACCCCTTGATTAGCTGCATCGACACTGTCACGTTCACCGTGTGGAGCCTTCAGCACCACCTTGTTTAGCTTAACAAAATGGTCAAGCCGGCTGATGTTGAAGGAGAGATTGGTGTAGCCCACCCCAAAGTCCAGAGCCTCTTCTGTCCACTGGAAGGCTGACTGCTCTCACACAGTGCAGCCACACGATGAGTGCTGCTTCAACATCCGCAAACTTCGAGCCTCGAGTCGGCTTTGGTGACTTGCTTTGCTTTAGCAGTGTTACCCTCGCCACACCGCTTGGCCAACGAAAAAATTTGTGCCGTGTACGTTGCTCGAATGGAACGAATACAGAAAGTGCACCTCAAACTGTAAACAAATTCTGCTAAACAAAACTGACTGCACCAAGCGTGCTATTTTGTACGGCCTGCCTCTGTGCACGTCTATCGCATGATGACAATGATGTCTGCTGCCTCTTCTCTTTGAAGCGGGAGATCGACAGGCTAAGCCGAATCTGGCAAAAAGAAATGCAAAGAGGAGAGTAAAGTTAAAGGGGCCCTCTAACACTCTTCAACCCCCCATTTTTTACTCGTGGATTGCGTAGACTGAAGTACGGACAAACTAGTGCAGCAAGAACGGCAGCGATAGCGGCACGCAGTACGAAGTTATTCAATTTAGAAAATTCAAAATACAAGAAAAAAAATGCCTACCCTCAACTCGGTTTTCGTGGGGTCACGTGACCACATTTCACTCTCTGCTGTGACGTCGGATGGCGCTCCAATGAAATGGGCTGAAAGCTCTTACGTAGGGGAAGCTCGCACACCATTGTTGCTTCTCCTTTCCAACGCATTGTTGATGTCGTTGCCATAGTAGCAAACGTGGTTCCTGAAACCTGACTTGTCAGAACTTGAGCGGGCGCTACTGCTTCGAAGCGTGGCTGGCAAGGCTTTGTCTGCTGTTCCTTACAACGACATTCCGTGTCATTCCCTCTTCTCATTCTGAGAAGGGAATTTGTGGAGCGGCATGGGCGGTTAAACACGGTCGCCCCTACGCGGGTTGTTCGGTGAGCAGCCCGACTGTGCAGCGACAACAATTCAACGAAGAGGATTACTTGCACCGTTTCAACAACAATCATGAGCCTACCGCACATGCGGAAAGAGGCAGCTCGCAAACGTACAGACGCAAAAAGAAGGAAGAGGGACAAGCGTTTCATATGGACATCCGACCGGCGCAGGCAAAAAAAAAAAAGAAAGCCAGAGCAACCAGAGGCGAAATGGCAACCGGCGCCTCTGTCGTACTTTGTGGGTGTAGTGATATTTTGTTGCGACGGCGGCTATTTGGAGTTCATTGAAAAAGCACAGAAAAGAAAAACGAAACACAATAGTAATCTCAACTTTGATGCAACGCCGTTATTACTTCTAACGTTACATTTATCCAATCATAGGCCAGCGCTCATCTTCGTCATTTCCGCCCGCAATAGTTCTGGCAAGCGCCACTACGCGCTGATGCGGTCAGCAGCGATGTAGCGACTTCAGCGCGTGATTAAAATACTAAATAATTTGATATCGGTGCTTAAACTTATGCTAAAATTATCCCCAGCCATCAGTCTACGCAACCCGCAAGTAAAAAATGGGGGGTTGAATAGTGTTGGAGGGCCCCTTTAAGCTTAGAGAAGATTTTATCAAAATGGAAAGGGAAAAAGATGAGTCTTTTCCAATGCACCCTTGTTAAAGCCGCCGCTATCGCCATGGCGCTCGCATTTGCTGGGCATTTTTCTCCACCAATGCTTGAGCTGCCGCTTTGTAGCCTCCAGAGCTTCCTAGCTGGGTGGCTCGCTGGTTCCATGAGAACCGAGAGCCCTTGACAGCGCACTGTTGTCGTTCATCATGCCCATTGCATTTTACCCAGAGTCCTGAGCACCAGGCACCGCAGGATGCAGGCCAGTGCGCTCTAACAATATGCCAGATTGTCTTTTCTGCATCCTGGCACAAGGGCCACGTTGTGTCGAGCTCGGCAGTGAACTTGGCTTGCAGCAAATGCGTCTATCATGTGACATCGCACAGGGTTGCTCGACAAAATTCTTGTGCCACTAGGTTTTGACTTAACATTTGAGGACAGCGTCCGCTTTGTTGTAAGTGCAGCAGACTTGAGCAAACCTTGGGAAATGGTCCGGCGGCGAAGCTTTTGTTCGACTCTCACATATCCGACAGTTGACACTGAAATACTTCGAGATAAATGAAAATAAATACAGTGCACCATTGGGACATCGTTCACTACAGCAGAAAATTTTGACAGCTGATTGTTCAGATATGAGAGTTCCAGTTTGCGAGGTATTACTGTACCTCCTAGCTGACTAGTTAGAAACTTCTTGGTAAGTTCGTGTTGGCATCGGCGAAACGACCCAGAGCGTCACCACTGCCATTTCGTTGCTAGCACCCAGCGTCTTGGGTGCACCATGGCTGCTGAACATAAATAGCAATGTTGGAGTGAGAATGACCTCCGCATAGTTGCACGCATGATTCACTGCAAGAGGGGAAGGGTGAGTGGCCCATGTGGCCACTCACATTCATATACTTCGCTTGAATTCATGTTGTGCAAGCGTGGGTGCGAGCCTAGCAGTTATGGCACTTGACTGTGAGGACCCGGGTTCAAACCCTGCTTATTCACTCCCCATTTCAGTTACACCTCCTTTCGATCGCGTGACGTTCCCTTTCCCCTCTCCAGCTTTCTTCTGGTGGCACGACCTGTTTGAAAGAACCCCGGATGTCACCGGCACAGAGTCCGCAGCAGAAACCGCTTGACTGTAATAAACTAAAGTATCCACCAGTTTTCTTTTGCCACATTGACCCCTTACCTCCTTCCCCGCTTTACGAATCTTCTGAATTTTGAGGTTGGCAGGTATGCTATGATGCAGAGCCTAACAAGAGGCACAGGAAGTTAACATCGCAGTGACTTACCTATACGCTTTAGTAAAACTTGCTGTCGGGCTAGTTGGTGCATGTTTACAAGAAAATTCGACGACGCAAACCACTGAGAAGAAAAGACGAAAGGAAAGAGCGTCAACTCGCAACTGACTTTATTCTTGCAAATCCACTGCAATATATATACCATGCCACACATGCGCAATAACACACCATGCGTCACATCCAACATTCGGTCACTCTCAATGCACGTGCTAGTTCAGAAATCTGTCAAAAAAATCAAATTCAGCTGAACGCAGTACCACCGACGTATTGCTAATACAGATATCTTTTTTCTTTTGGATGGGGAATGCTTCTAGCATCTCTCGCTCAATCACCTCCTTGCTTCTGCCTAGAATAGTGATATTGGCAAATCTTGCCTCACATCCACACGTGCTGCAGTGCATAGGCAAATGTGCCAAAAGGTTTTTTTTTTATTGAAAGAGCATTTTCTTGTATACTTATATGCTTTACTTACTTTGCTGTAAAGCACTGACAGTGAGATAATCATTAACTGCCTGTACTGTCATTATTTTTTTTCTACAAAAACATTGGCGCGACTGAAAAAAAGAAATGTTTGAATGTGTTATACTTGGACAAAATGTCACAAGATGTCGCTACCAGACCTGCTTCTGCCATAAATGGTTCACGTAACCCAGTGTCCACAAACATTAGGCAGTCTAGGAAAAACTAAAGCTCTCTGCTTAGGATTGTACTGTGTAGTGGACACATCAGTGCCTCCATCACACAGCAGTGTCTGAATTGGCCCATGTAGTAGCACAGTTCCACATCCTGTTGAATGGACAAGTGTACCATGCGTGGTACTGTGTGCCTTCAAAAGTGCCACTTACATGTTATACTCCATTACAGCTGGTGCATGAAAGCAGGTAAACATATAGCAGCCAACTGCCACAAAGTGCAACTCTAGGGGCTCAATGAAAAGGTCACACCAACATGGTGCTAGCTTCCATTCTCACTCCTTCACATGCTGTTTTAGAAATGATCGAAGCGAGAATGGTTCAGTATGTCTAATAATGTAGCAGCTCCAGGGCTCACACAAATCGTTGCCTTTTTTGAATGACGACAGTGACCAGATAAACATCGCAGCCACTGGCAAGATTTGTGCAATGAATCAAGGTTTCCTAATTGATATTCATGGTCTTTCTAGCTCTTTTGCTAGGACCTGGTATAGATAAGTGCCTTGGTCTGATTATCAAAGAAACAAGCACATGCAGTGCACGACAGGAGAGCTGACTATGTGGCAGAAGCTAGCCACTGGCATCACCAGTATGACTGCGCATGTAATCGTCACTGTTTGCAAGCTTGCCTTGTGTGTCATGGGGCCACCAAGTACTCTTCACAATCGAAACTGGTACCGGTGATAACGCACGAGTATTTAATATAGTGCAATCTTCTCGTGCTGGGGCAAATGAATTTCTTGACCACAATTAACGAGTGCGAAAAACAGAGCCTCGGAAGTAGTTTTTTGAACAGATGCAGGATGTGTGTGTGTCTGCAGGTCTCATGGTATGGCTCCCTGGCTGGTCTCTACCGCGAGTTGGGCCTGGGGCGCAAGGCAGCCTTTTACACCCGTGTGGCTGCTCTCAAATGCATGGCAGGGAAACCAGACCCTTTCCAGGTAAACATCCCTCTCTGGATGAACTGTATCCTCGTTTTTGTGACAGCACTGGAAGAGAAGCGGCAGATGCGTGAAATGCCCCAGTGACCAGTAGTGAAGTCTATGCTGGACAAAAGAAGTGAGCATGAAGTGTCACTAATGAACACTTTGAATCACTAAATGAGAGTTTCACGAGAAACATGATGTGGAAAACACCTGACTTGTAATGGAATGTGAGGCGTACAAGAGGGCTTTTTAATATTTGCCTATTGAGAATACTTCACAGGCTCTAGGTAGGGCATGTGTGAGAAGAATTGCACTCGTAAAAGGAATATTTGTTCACAGGGACAGGTTTACATGTGTATTTGAAATGTAAGTATGGTTTGAACATACAGGAATAGAAATAATTACCATAAAATCCCAAGCAAGTGCCCCCCCCCCCCTACAGCGAAAGATAATCCAACAAGATTTGGAGGGGCGGTGCTTGCTAGGTCGTAGATCAAAATTTAAGATGGTGGTGGAAAAACCACTCACGATAAATAAGGCACACCCATGCTTCTAATAAAATGCTTTATTGAACACACATGCATTCACTGTTTTTATTCACCTCATTGAGTAAATAAAAAGAGTGACTGAAACAATGAAACTGGCGGGAGGGAAGGGGGAGGGCTTGCTTGGTCAATGGCACATATTTCAAATCTACCGAAAAAGGGAGGGGGGTCACTTGCTTGGGATTTTATGGTACCCATTTTAGCAAGAATATGGGCGGTTCTCACACCAAAATGACAAGTACAAAGCATGATATGTAGCTGTGGAAACTATGAAAAAAGAAGTGAGGTATACGTGGGAATAAGACAAAGCGGCCCTCGCAAGGAACAAGAGACATGCATTTTGTGCAGTATTCTCTGAAACAGGCTATGTCATTTTAAATGCATTTGAGAAAATTCCTTTTGTTTGCAATAAATGGGTTTTGCCAGTAAAGGGATGGCATGAAAACAGACACAAAGAGGGTACCACAGTTGTGTGTGTGCAACTAGTTGTATGTCAGGCTCAACCATACAAATACTATGAATGTGGGTTAAATGTCTGAAACCTAAAGCATGGAAAGTATTTATTTTTAACAACACAACAAATGAGTATTATCATTAGGTATTAATGGTAGTAAATTTTATTTCTGCCTCAAGAAATACCGGGACAGGGGAGCCACAAACAAATCTGTCATAAACAGCCTCACTGAGCTGCAGTCCCTAAATGCAGGCAATTCGAAAGCAAATCATCACACATACACGGTATAACCAGATTTCATTAGAATTGTTTAAGATTTGGATATACTATACTGACCAGAGTTGCCAGATACTAACGAGCTAACAAGCAAATAATCATCATGAAAGAAGCCAAAAAAAGCGGCGCTACTTTCGCAAAGAAGCCCAAACGATGTGGAAATTTAATAAATTTTCCCAGTCTCGAAAATATTTTTAGTTATAATAAAAAGATGTCTCTCAGATACGTAGGGCAGTTGAAAAAAGTGTTTTTAAGTATCTTGTACAGCGAAAACATGCGCAACTATGGACGAGAGCACACATTTTTAACATTGTCTTCGGGTAGTCTCCATTAGGTTGACTGATTCAACTTAAAAACGCAGCGCTAATTTAAACATGGACAGAAGAAACAGCAAACGAGGACAGGCGCTGTCTCGTTTGCAGTAGTTTTGCTTGCCGTACCAAAGAGCTCGCATCCAAACTCTTCTAGATCATTTAGGTTGACTGCATGCTTGCCAGTGCATGATTAACGTTACTTGTTGATTCCCTTATCATATGTTTGACTTCAACGCTCAACTACTCAAAGTCATCGACAAACGCGATATTGATGAACGTGATGATCACTAAAACAACTATATTTGCTGGGAAAATGCAAATAAGCCAAAAAACGTGACAAGCAGCTGGAAAATTCTACAAGCGACTCGACGAAAAAAAAGTCCAAATCCGCTTATTATAAATGGAACTGGCAACTGTGATACTGACTGCAATTTCCCCAAATGCTGTGGAGCTATGTAGCCGAAGAAAAAAAAGCCTAGTTTTGTGTGACACCCAGGCTAAGTATGTACAGGCAGGTAGAGAACAATAAAAATTTCAATTCATTTTCTGGAATTGCCTGTGACTGAGCAGTGAATGTGACAAATATTGACTCGTAGCACCAGAAAAAATGTAAAAATTTAAAGAAGAGAAAATGCAAACTCTGACACAGATGTGACAAAAAATTTATTCATTTCCGATTTTCCAACATTCCTAACATGACAGCACTTCCTAGATGTCTAGTGTGTTGCTTTTTCAAATGTTCACATGTGTGCACACATCATATAGTCAAATCCCGCTACAACGAAATTGACGGGATGTGTGAAAAAGTTGGTTGTCGCGGAATTTCGTTGCAGCGAAATTTCATCTATAGACCACAAAAGTTATTGAAGACCTGATGATCATGACTCGTCCTTTGGTCCTGGCAAGCGCATGCATTGTCCTTTGCATTTAACTCTCGCTAACTCGGACGTACTTGGCCGCACACCGAGTGAATGTACTTTCTCGTGTATAACACGCACAAAAATATACAGAAAATTTAGCGCTATACTCGGGGTGCGGGTTATACACGTGGGATTTACACGAGCAAATACTATAGGCCTCCAACGCTCAAGTTTGCGCAGTGCCGTCCACCGCCCCAGCGGAGAGAGGGGAAAGCTCCGGTAGCTCGGACGGGTCGCTGTTGCTTGGTTTTCCCATTGTGCGCGCGGAGAACGTGCTCCCCGGGCTTTTATCTCGCATTTTTCATGCTATGGGTGCCATTCTTTCGTCGTACTCGAAAGCAGGCATGCAGTCCTGCTGCATTGTGAACTTTCACAAAAGTTTAAAAATGATGAACAGCCGAAAACTACGCGTCAAGTTCTACCGGTTCCAATGCAAGCAGTGCGAGGAGCAGAGCCGTCAAGAGTGGATTATTGCAGTCCGCCGCGATGCTTTCGCGGTCTTGTCACCTTGAAGCAATTTTTGTCGTACACAGTATTACGAACTATTAACGGGAGAAACGCGATGATCGTGCTCATTTGAAAGGGAAGTGCGTTTGTGAACGAAAGCTACAACAAAGAGACAGCCGCTGTACGTTTCGAGATTGCGCGCTGGCTTTCCGACTCAACCATTTGTAATGTGACAGCAGCGGAGCATGTGGGCATAATACACCACAGTTTAAATAACGTACCGTTAGTACTAAGTGTTTAATTCAGCTGATTGCGGTACATTTCCCGTCGCGGCTCCCTGTAAACAGAATTAAGCTGCATGTTTGCACTGAATGTTTATATTGGCCTTGCACGGGACACGCCGTGATTGCTTAGCAGGCTGAAGTGTTGCGCTGCTAAGATCGTGGTCATGGGTTCGATTCACGCATACGGCAGCTGCATTTCGATGGGAGTGAAATGCAGTAACACCGGCGTACTTAAATTTACGTACACATTAAAGAACCCCAGGTGGCCGAAATTAATCCGAAGTCCCCCACCAGGCGTGCCTCGTAATAATGTCATGCGTTCGGCGCGTAATATATAGCCTTGTATGCGCGTGAGCCGCGGGCAATATAGAGTTGCCGCTTTGGAAACGAGCTGAAAAAAGAACCAAGGCGGCAATTAAATTTTCGATGGCTTCACGAATTCAGATGCGCTCATCATCGGGCACAAATCTTGGCATAATCATAAACATGAGCGATCCCAGTGGGTATTGTATACTAGTATGATGCTGACCAAGCGAGCTGTCGAAACAACCAAAGCGACATTCGAATAAGCGAACACGGTGCGTGATCAGGCGTCGATATTATTCGAAATGAAACACGCCTCTGCAAGAAACATGCATGGTCAAAGTGGGCATGAAAAATAATATTTTTTTGAGCGTATCATTATGCTGTCAAAGGGAGCTCTAAAAAAATCGAAGGTGACACTAAACTTGCGATCCGACGTTGTTATCATTCGATGCAAGCCTCGGCAAAAGTGAAAATCCCACGAAACTGATCACTGCGCATTGTGATGCAGCCAGTGACTCAACAGGGCAGATGTAAATTTATGCTCTTCACACTGAGCTCATAATAAATTTAAAGCCGCACGACAAACTTGGCATCCAAGCAATCGAAAAGTTAATAGAAAACGCACGTGAAAGCGTGGTGGATGTTTGCTGACAGCTCCGAGTAGACACAACTGCCGCAACGAATGTGCATTTTACTGGTAACGTAATTACAGAACTCGCGCAGTCAGTTCCCTATTCATGTCAAAGAAATGTGCCCGTCCAGCATCGGCACGCACGTAGCGCTCGCACAAACAGCATCGTCCTTGACGACCTGCTCGGTCCCGAAAAGGTGGTTGATCAACCGCCCTCCTCTGGTGAGATTCCCCCCGTGAAAACGTCTTTTCCATCTCTGGGATCTTTCTAAACCTACACAGCAAGCGACACGTGAAGTTGCACGTGCACGGCAAGCAGAAAACAGCGCGTGCAGGGTGCGTGAACGTGCTGAGACAGCGCTGTCAAAAGGCAGGCGCGGGGAGAGGAGCGACCGGTTTTTGCAAGAAAGGCGGCGAAACGCATGCGACGCAGCACCCCCTGGCCAAGCTTGGGAGGCCTATATGCAGGCTACCCTCGAAGCGTGCCGAGCGCGCAGCGCCGCGAAGGAGCGTGCCAAAGTTCGCTAGAGGCTAACTGAAAACGAAGTGCCGAAGCTCCGCACTACCACAGTCATAAGTGAGCGAAAGGAAGGCCGAAACGGTTCGTGCCGTTTTACGACTTTATTGCCTTTAATCTTTCTTCCGGTGTGTTAGCTGCGTACTTGAGCGTATTTGCTATCGATGATTGCGACGATAGCGACTGCGGTTTTCTGCGCAGCGGTTGCGGCAAACAATAGTTCCATTTTCAATCTGTGCGCGTTGGCCATGCGCGTGCCTTCAGAGCTGCGTCGTTGCCATCTGTGATCACGTCTATCGCGGTTTTGACCGCAGCATTGCTTTGAGTCGGTGCGTGTCGTGGTCGCCCAAGATCGCGTCGACACGACCGCATTTGTGTTCGCAGTGGTTGCTGCAGAATGTAGTTACGCTTGGACTAGGTGTGCGCGCTGGCCGCACGTGTGCCTTCAAAACGCCGTGGATGTCATTCACGATCGCAGGGCTTGTGACAACGAGCAGTAGTTTTGTTTTGAGTGCTACGTCAAAACAATGGCAGGAGTTCTTGAAGAGCGATTCACGCGCATCCAACCCGCCGGCAGCACCATGGCGGATGGACGATCTGTTGCCGAGCACCTCAATGGCGAATAATTTACTGGGATGTGCTTGTGGTGGCAGAAAGCATGTCTCCGATGAAGACATGGGTCTTGCGACGCGGCCGCACAGCTCTGGCAACGAGAAATGGTCGAGTTTCTAGCGGAATTTCGCGGCAATCCTAGGCAAGCTCCTTTTCCTTATGTGGTGGCACTCGTGAAAACTTCGTTCAAGCGGAAATACCCAGAAAAAGTATTGGTTGTGACGAGACATTTTTCGCATTGTTTTCTATAGGCGGCTGACGGGGAATCGAAAATTGTTCGTTTTGGCGGAAATTTCGTTGTAGCGGTATTTGTTATAGTGGGATTCGACTGTATTCAGTGTTTTGTCAGCTCCAATCCATCACTTGTGTTTACAGCTGAGTGCCTTTAACAATGGCTTCCTCTAATACATGTGTCGAGTGACAAACAGTGGGAAAACAGGAGCAGCTTCATCATTGAACTTGTCTTCCATCACGACCTTCACAAATATACAACATATTTGCTTGCTCAAATGTCGGCTTCAGGCTGAGGCTCGCCAACTGTTGCTCAATTGACGTGTTTATGTCACGTTGCAACCTCTGTGCCTCTTTAGAATACATAAACCCAGGTGCTTTTTCAAGATCATCCCATAAATTGCACTTTTCAGGTATCTGTGAGCTTAGAATGACTGAAAGTGAAGTTAGTTGGCAGGAATTCGCCGTAATAAAAGATAGTTGTGCAGACAGGGACACAAGCAAAAGAAAACAGCATTTAGTATCAAGAGCAGGCAATATGTGCAGAAAAATTTAACTTAGGAATGGGGGTTTCCAATGCCATAAGCCTTTCACCAATGTGTTTGACACGACCTTAATGAAAACCAGCAGATAATGAAGAAAGCCCTCAAAGTTCCCTTCCTTCATTCACAAATGTGTTGTCATGTTGCAGCTCAGGCTTATCTTCCTTGTATGCAAGCAGTTGTGCTGCTGTTAGCTTAACAAAGCTGAAACTCACAGATGTGTGCAAGATGATAAGCAGCACTGATGCAACTATTGTACAAGAGCAGCTTCTCAAGCTTCATTCTCCATGCTTTAAGTGCTATGCCGAATGAACACGAGGAGAAGTGTTTACTTTATTTCAGCTCGAAATTTCCTATATGTTGAACTCTGGGACTGACATCATTGCTTGCTGACATGTTTACTGCTTCAGTCACTGTTACCAATATACAGAGAAGAATCTATTGCGGCCCTGACTTGGCAATTCATTTTGTTTTTTTCTCGCGCTTCGTGTTACGGGATAGGGACGAGACAGGGACTCCAAGACAGGTGGTCCTGTAGTCCCTGTAGACCACCAGCTAGCCCAGTTCATCGCTTTGCTAAACTTGCTGGAAGGTCACGTGAAATAGCCGTTTTGCTGTGGGTTGTGTTGTTCTTTAACACGTGGTATCCCGAGCTTTTTTATATTATATTTTGTTTTAAATGTCAGAATTTTAGATGACTTAATGAGAAAACTGTCTGTCTGTCCATCCCTCCAACTGTCACTTAGGGTTGCCACCTATTCCCGGAAAAAAAAAAACAACAGCCCTTTGACGGGGGAGGGGGGGGGGGGTTAACAAGAGATTAAATTAATGTTAAACAATAGATGCAATGTCAAGTCTTTGGCATGCAGTGCCATTTAATGTAACGTTGCTTTCCTTGAGCCAAATAAACCTAATGCAGAAACAAAAACAGAACACTGAGCTAACCAGCTAGTCTAATTGCTGGCATAAAAATACCCGTGATTGGAATGACGCTTCGCTTATTCCTCTGATTTTGATGCACTGAAAAGGAGCCGCAATACTTCGTCCATAAAAAGCTCTTCTTTTTGTCTGAATCCAACAGGTCAGTGGCATTACAGACACAAATGAACGTTAAAATGTATAGAGTGCACATGCCACAAAAATGTCCGATATTCATGTACCACACGCGCGCAATAATATGCTTTATTACAATGATCGCTACGCTTGAAGGGATCCTAGAAAGTGGTTGACTAATAGCGTAAGAGTTTTGGTGATTGACGATAAGTACTTACTGTTGTAGTTGTTGAACTGATGCTTGTAAAACACACACACAAAAAAAAATAATCGCGATATGACAGAAAAAAACGTCCAATGGCGGCCGGTGCGGACCGGCAACTGACCCACTATCCAAAAAACCGGCCGGGCCAGTCTAAAACTGTACAGGTGGCAACCCTACTGTCACTTAAGTTGAATTGCTATGAAGAAGTTAGTGTATAAAGCGAAGTAACTCTTCTTAGCGGGGATGGCTTTCGAACCTCGGGCCTCACGGTCCAAAGCAGAGTGTTTTACCTACTTGGCTAAACAGCCATGCTTGCAGAATGTGAATACTATATCAGAACTGTGTGAATGCATTGTACCGGTGGTACAAAACAAATGTAAAAGTAGAGCACTTTCTATAAAGGTGTATCTATGATAGGCTCGGAGAACGCAATAATGACGTTAATGATGCATGTGGTGGGTGGATCGCAATCTCTTGTATAAAATGTGAACCTTTGTTCAGTTCATGCACCATTGTATGCTTCATGAAGGAAAGAATGTGACTTTTAAGGGCTCGTTTCTTAGTTAGACACAGTATTAATGAGAACCAACAGACAATAATGCCAAAGAAAGTATAGGGGATGTTATTCATTGTTATTAGGATAAAGTGTGAAGAAAGTAAAGTGGACGAAAAGATAACTTGCCGCCGGCAGAGACCATACCTGCGACCTTCGAATAACGTGTCCGATGTTTTACCACTGAGCTACGGCGGCGCTCATCCTCCCATCCACTTTATGTGGTATATATGTGCATTTAAACCTAGGAGTGTTAGTCAGCGCCAGTCGCAGCCATGGCAGCAAGTGTGGAACACTCTTTTTCTGCCTGTTGGCGTCACATAGCACGTGACACCAACAAGTTATCGTTTCGTCCACTTTACTTTCTTCACACTTTATCCTAATTACAATGAATAACATCTCCTATACTTTCTTTGGCATTATTGTCTGTTGGTTCTCATTAATATTGTACACTTCATGCATGACAAGCTCACAAGACAGATCATTGAAACTGACAGCATCCCGAGATTAGGTCCCGAATGCATTAGCACACAGTCCATGGACCTTTGTGATAATGAACTTGTTTTTCTTAGGAAATAATCTTTTGTGCATGAGCAGAGATCTTGTGTAGGCATATAAAATTGGGGTCTGGAACAACGAACACCTATTGGTAGTTTAAACTTTGTGTGTAGTCTTGTTCTTCATTTTGCAATTGTTCCCCCTGTGCTATACATCTTGAGGACTTTCTGTGAAGGCTTTGTTGAAATATTTGGTTGTGGTGTAATAAAAGCCCTCTCTAGGGCACCATGTTAAGCCAACATGGAGGATTGTGCATTTCAGTGGTAGCGAAATGTGCGTTCCGTGGGGCTGTTCCAGATGTCAATGAATGATGGAACAAAGATAGAAGGCACTGTGCTGATGCTGCTCAACAATAGCATTCCAAGGAAAGCCACACCAAGGAGATTTTTACAATAAAAACTATGCTTGTGCGTCACTTGGACAGCACCTAAAGGAGACTCTGTGTGGAGTTTTTTCTTTCTTTTTTTAGTGGCACACACAGCAATTGACACTCATAATTGTTTCTCTTCCAAGTACTTTTCGTCGAGCGCTTCTGGTTTTCTGAATATTCAAATGCGACATGCGCGCATTTAAGCGCGCATGTCGCTTCATGTGGATGCACGCCATGCTTCACGCAGATTAGGATCCTGGGAAAAAGTAAAAGCAAGGTAGCGCAGGATATTTTGGAGGCATATCACATAAAGAAACGGGGTATCAATTGTGTTAGCGAGACGTCACTCAGCCTGTATGACTCGGAAGTACGGTATCTGGAGAGAATGTGTCCGATAGCATGATTAGGTAAGCGAGCATGTTGCGCATGTGTTGATGAGAAGTGGGTGTATATTAGCCTGTTTCCTCAAGGAATAAACAGTTGTAAGTGAGCGCCCGTCCTGTCTTGTGTTTCTTCTTCTGTGTGAATGTGAATTTGGCGCGAAGTTGACTATTTAATTCATTCAGGAAAGTCTTTTAAAAGATAAAACTGGCACAAAATCAATGGTTCTGGTTCGAATTGCGAGTTATATTGCATACACATGATATCGGAGCATAAGTAAGATGAGGACCAATTAGCTGCCAGGATACTTGTCCCTGACAGTGAATTAAAGGTCATATGTCAAGAATAAATTACCTTCAATGGCCTGGCCCCGACTGCCCACTGTTCTGCCTAGCACGAGCGCGTCAAGCCCGACTTCTTCCTGGCACCTGCCAGAATCACCAGCGCTCCCACAGTATGTATTGTGGTGAAGCATTCTGATAGCATCTGCAGGGTTGCAATGCATGGTCAGCGTTCAGTGCTAGCATGTACAGTTGCTCCCATGCAATAAGTACATGTGCGATTATTTGTGCCCCTAATAGTATTAATTATGGAGTACGATGAAGCGTGAGTGAGTTTGGGTGATGATAAAATGTACTGTGCACACGGGCAATGGAAACAGAGAGTTCTTGTTTGCTTTTTTCTCTTTCGTTTTTTAATAGGCAGGCTGCTCATGTTCTGGTTAAGGTGATTTTTCTGATTGCAGTGGACATTTTGACACCTGTCACTTGCAGAAACTGTATGGGCTATGCTCGCAGGGTCACTATAATGCTTCACAGCAACACTCACCTTGTATATTGCAGTGAAGCCAGCATATGGCAGTTTTTTCATGTGAAGAGCCTGATTAATGGTGGCTCTCTGACTGTTGGTCTTGCCTCCTTGTTTGCATTACTGCAGGATGCACAGTTTGCACACTAAAAAGAATAAGCACCAAAAAGTTGAACTGTACTGCTCTAACGTGATCTCAAACATCATTTTGTATGCTCCAGACCTGCTCCAACGTGCACTTTTTCAGCAACAAAGCTGCACCAAAATACAGTTTCTTCCGCACCAAATCTGCTCCAAAGCAGCCTTTTTTTGCTCCGAAAATTGCTTCATATCCTAAACTGGCTGGACCACCACTGCATCCTCTAACAAGCCCCTTGCCTAATGTGTGCTCAAAATTTGGCATTCATTTCTGAGGTGAAATTGCAATGAAACACTTTTGCAGATGAGGGAGGATAACATCTATTTACCTTTCTCAGTGCTGATGGAGGTACTGCGCACAATTCAAATAGATGAATGATTAACCTATTAACCTGTGTGTGAACCTCCAGAGGTCCCCAGGTTAACAGGTGTGGCATTAAGGCTGTGATCTCAAATAAGCTTGTGTTATTTAATTTTTTGGCAGTGTGAAGAGTTGTTGATTTTTGGTGAAGCATGCACTATGTTTTATTCCCCCGCAGTAGATGGGGGGTGCAAGAGGGCAGGACTAGTCTTGCAACTGTGAGAGCTATCCATCTTGAAGCTTTGGTCGCAGTGGTTTTCAAGATTATTGCAAACTTTGTTGTCTGCAGTGCTACCAGCTTCTGCTCAAAAGCCTGCCTGGGTACAGATTGAGCCTGGACAAGCCAGCTAAGGGTGAGCTGCCTGGTTTTCATGTTTACTTGACAGCATGCGATCACGTGACCATGGCTGATAAGGGGCGGGGTAAACCAAAAGGGCCAGGGGGCTGTTCATCAGGGACACCCACAAGCTGGTACGATAGGTGGCTGCTAAGCAACTAACCGTGGCCAGACTTGCTTTGCATCTACACTGCCAACTAGGCCTGGTTATTCTCAGCCACTAATAATTGAGACTCGACTAGGTGGGGTGAAGTTGTCCGTTTCTGTCTTTTATTTCTCGTCAAGGGGGCATTTTATTTTAATGTGGAGCAAAGAGAATGGCAACGGTGGCATGCTGCTTGGCGGAGGCACACCTAGTGTTGACACAGAAGCACAACTGCAAAAAAAAAAATGGCTGCGGCTTAGCACGGCTAGGTCTGGTTATGCAAGCGAGAGCTTGTCTACCCTCGTAGCCGAAGCACAGTTTGCCAGCCGAACGATATGGCTAGTCGAATGTTCTAGGCATGGAAGAAGTGTCCTTGGACCTAAAGGGCTTCCACTCGATCTCAAAGATGCCTGACAAAGAGCTTGAAAAAGGTGCAAAGCAGACCTTTTCTCATATATTGAGCCCACCTTCATGTCCGACACACAAAACATGCTGTCTGCTCCAACGCCATGCCTTAATATACTGGTGGCTTACTCCACTGGGAGGGGTCTCGAATGCCATCATTGCAGTGCTGAATGTTATTCCGTCCATAGGCAGGCAAAACAACATATGTGCTGAATGTAGTAAATAAAGGCACTAGCAATGATGCAAATAATTACAAATGAACACGTGTGCAACCTAAATTCGCAAGAGAAAAAGAAAAACCTTGGAATGTGCAAAGGCAGTAACAGCTGAATTCTTATTGCCAGTTGGCACGATTTAACGAGCACACTACTTGCATCCATGTACAATGTCTTCTGTCACATGAAGCAAAGAAAAGAGAGTGCTTGAAAACATTGGGAACACAAGTAAGACGATAGTTTATCAAGAAATTAACATGTTGCATAAAGATTGTGAGGCACACCACTTGTTGCACACTTACTGTAACAGGCTAACAGTGCAGCTCCAGTGTTAAATAATTAGTCTGCATATGAATATAGCTCCATGTGCATCACCATATTTAATTTAGAAAAGTGCTGGTCAGCCTTCAAGGACGAGAATGTACAGCACGAGGTGTGCTCGCCTTTTGTGAAAGGGAACAGTGCCTCACAGAGGACAAAGGGAGGAAAGCACTGTTTCGTTCCCTTTCAATCCAGCACTCTTCACACTTTGTGCTAGCATTGCACGAAACCAAGAATGGTTTCCAGATCTGTATGCTCGAAACTGAACTGTAAGAGCAAGCTTATTCAGCTGATGCTTCAGGCAAGGTTCACTGGTAGCAAACTCGATGGCTGTGCTAGGCGTTACCGTGGCTGAACGCGATGGCTTGAACAGCATGTCTGGCTCTGTAATGCTGAAGTAAACGTGCACTAGGTCATGAACATTGAACTCCTCGATGCTGCCAGACACACCCATGCAGTGTCTTTTGCTTGTCATTTCCGGCATGTGATAGATGTGCATATGTAGACGTCACAGGTGTTGTGGCCAATAATTTTGGGAAGCCTTGTAGTGATATGAAGTAGTCAGTGAAATTCGTTTTAAAAATATCTGTGCACCTTTCACTTCAAAATGAAAAAGAGCAATGAGAGGTCATTAGCAAAGACACATATAGTAACTATATCACAATGAGCTATTTGAACTTGTGCATAGATAACTGCAATGTGGTGGTGGCTAGATGAGACTGCAAATAAACCCAATGCGGATCTAAGGCCTTCTTGCCGCAGTGAACGTGTTGCCTAATAGCTAGAACACTTCCTGTGTGTGGATGGAGTCTTGCTGGGTGCAGGGAGGATGGAAGGTTGGCCCAGGCTTCAGATTCAACTGCTGCAAGACCTGCTGGTCACCGCTCGCAAGATGGACGACCTGCCATTGGCTGTCGGGTATGTGGCGCATTGACATCTTAAGACCGTTTGGTGTCTTCCACTATGTGCAACAGGCTCATTTCCCACTGCTTTAGGGAAATGTACGTGCTGCTACGATCTCTCAATAGATTTAGAGAAGAGTCAAGGAAATGACAGGAAACACAGGCTTTGGATTGGGATTTGGTTGATTGGTGAACTGACTTTATTTTGCTGGCTTGGAGCTCCTGCAATGGGCCACATGGGAGCACGAAGCCTTGGTTGCTGATAGTTGCGTAGGTGAGCTGGGCCTCACAGTTTGTTGTAGCATCACAACTTTGCAAACTGCATTCTTGGCTTGGTGTACCCCCCCACCCAAAAGCTGGCGCAACGTGAAAATTCCAAGAAAGCTATATTCTTTCTTTGTCTGAGAGGATAGCCTCTAAATAGATGTTCCAGCTTATAGTAGTTCTTGCGACCAACGCAGCTACCTGCTAGGCTAGAAGTGCCGTGCACTAAGAGAGCAGAAATTTGCACTTGCAGTGAAGCCCGCATTCCATAAGCTTTTGTGGGTGGGTGCACATTGTAGTGTTGTAATTTCTTATGGTTATCTGAAGGGAAGACCACGATGTTAGAATAGTTTAGGTGGAGCGACGGCGCGTTGGAATAAGGAGAAATTTGGGACCTCTTTCCCTTTCTTACCGAAAGGAGGCGCGCACGGGACGGTGGCCGCCTGGCTATACCCAGCACAAACCTGACGCTTCTAACATTCGGTGTTTTAGCGTTTTTAGCGATATCGTAAGGCCCTGCGAGGATTGTGTGGTATATTATCATACAGATAAGTTAAATATAAAGACTTAGTAGTGTTTTATGCATGACGGTTCGGCATGCGGCGTGAAGCTCATAAACACCACCTACGGCCCCGGCAACACCGTGGCCTAGGCGATCGTGCCCGCATTTTGTCTACAAAAGTAAATGTGCAGCTGCGTGACGCGTGTTGAATTCACCCTTCGTTTGCCCTCGAAAGATTAAGTGATGTATTTCCGGTCAGCATCATATAAAGAGCAGGTATCATGCGTAAGGGGCATTTCGCATATGAGATCAAGTGACCCTACAGAATCTTTTACTACGAACCGCTTATTTGCAAATTCTGTAAACATTTGCGAGAAGACGAATGCTTTAATGTAATGGAACAGAGTTACTCTATTTTGGTCTTTCGGGGCGTGCACTAGCATGTGACGCGCCGCTCCCACGTCGGAAAATACAGGATTGAAATAGAATGCAATAAAGTGGGCGACAGCTTGTGACCGTGGCTACGAAGCCGCTCTTTGATACATTCGAAATAAATAGACTGCAAGATATACAGGGTGTTTCAGCTAAAAAGCACCAAATATTAAAAAATTAAGAATAGGCGCTACGTGTCTCCAATTAGTGCAGTATTGTTCTGAGCCATATAGAGCACATCAGAATATTTTTTGCAATCGGCCAAGCTCGGCAATTAACAAAGATTGCTTAATTAACTTTTTAAATAGTAACTCTAGAGAAAAGTTTTCAACACAAAGGTTGTAGCGCTTGTTCAGGAACATCGAATTTTTCAATCTATGCTAAGATAACTCCCCTGCTTAATTTTCTTCTGGCCTTTCTTTAAAGTGCGCGAATTTTAAAAAATACCACGTGACTGCCGCCTAATGCGCGTCGCTTTTAGTGCCCTGAAATGTGAGTGGAACGAATTATCAAAGGCTGCACGAAGGTCGATTGAGCAGGCTACCGGTGACTGCGATGGACGCCAATTGATGATAGGGGCGTACCGTCTAAAGGAAAAAAAAAAAGTCTACGAAAGAGCGGCCACCACGTGTGAGCGAATCTTTTATCTCAGTCCTTCATCACGCTGTCACCCTCACCCCTTCCATTGCGTTTCTTCATTGGTGCGAAAAGAAAAGAAAAAAATGTCTACGCTGCATCAAATGCTGCCTATGGTCTCATGTGGCATTTGCTCCGTGGCTGCCACTTTTTCGTTGAAGAATTTTTTTTTGTTGTTGTTGAAACGGTATGCTCATTTTGTCACTTAACGTCCATCGCAGTCATCGATAGCCTGTTCCATCGATCTGCGTGCGTGAAGCAGCCTTGGATGATTCGTTTACCTTACATTTGAGGGCACTAAAAGCGCCGCGCGTTTGGCAGCAGTCACGTGGTATTTTTTAAAATTAGGGCGCTTTAAAGAAAGGCCAGAAGAAAATTAAGCAGGGGAGTTATCTTAGCATAGATTGAAAAATTCGATGTTCCTGAACAAGCGCTACAACCGTTGTGTTGAAAACTTTTCTCTAGAGTTACTATTTAAAAAGTTAATTAAGCAATCTTTGTTAATTGCCGAGCTTGGCCGATTGCAAAAAAATATTCTGATGTGCTCTATATGGCTCCGAACAATACTGCGCTAATTGGAGACACGTAGCGCCTATTCTTAATTTTTTAATACTTGGTGCTTTTTAGCTGAAACACCCTGTATACATTATGGTGCGCCAAGAATTTTATCACAGTATTGGCATGATCTACGAATTTTACATATTTTTGCCTGAAAAAGCTGCTTTAGCTCATGGTGTGGCTAAATGATAGGAAAGAATGTAGAATGGCACTCAAGAGAGTTGGTGGCAGTAAAAAGAGAAAACACTTAATTCATTCGACAGTGCATCACCTCTACCAGCACAACATATGCATTGACAGGATGAAAGGCACAAAACACTAGACGAGCTTCGAAACCTTTCGTAGCTTCTGCGTCTTCTCTGCTTCAACCTTCCGCAGCTGCTTACAGTATTGCCTCCAACATAATAATGAAGCACTTTCGACATAACATCAACCTTGTGAGGATGACAGGGAAATGATAACGTGCAATTTTCTACGACATAGTCTATTGTCATGTCATATGCATGCTTTTCTCCGGCATGTATGCAAAATATTGCTGCAAGTGTTTGGGCGTCTTAGTTCTACTACTGATACTGTAACAAACAGCACGTCTGTGACGAGAGGCACAATCAGAATGGCACATGGTGAGTCATGATGGATTGGTCGTTCTACGGACGTTAACCTTCATTGCCACGCGCCAGCCAGCACGTGTAAACGTTGCAAAGGTGGCTGCTTGAATGCATCCGATATGGTGCATGCACAGCGACAACCCGTGAGACGAATTTCTAACCTACCAATGTCAAATGTGTTGCTTTCTTCCGACCACCATCATTTAGTAAAATGTCACCCCCCCCCCTTCGGCCCCGCTTTCTTTTTCAGGGAATACTTTTTTCTTTTTTATTAACCCAGTTCAGGTCCGCCACGGTGGATCAGTGCAAGGCTAAGGTGCTCGGCTGCTTACCCGCAGGTCGCGGGTTCGATCCCGGCCACGGTGGTCGCATTTCAGTGTAGGCGAAATGGTAGAGGCCTCTGCGATGCCAGTGCACGTTAAATGACACCAGATGGTCAAAATTTTCGGAGCCCTCCACTATGGCGTCTCTGATAATCATATCGTGATTTTGGGACGTAAAACACCAGATATTAAAATTAACCCAGTTCGTCACGGCGGCCTCACCAAATTTGCCACGGTGGTCTTATTTGTGCACGAGCTAAAATATTTTTGAAATTCGTGTTCACCTGTAAACTCATTATCGCTGTTCGCAGAAGCTATATTTCCTATGTGTTTCCATCTGTTGGCTACTGCCACTGAATTTTCTTGATGTTGTGCATTTACTTTCAAATCAGAGTGATATGTGCGGTTACCCTGATAAAAAATGAGCAGCCTGCAGTTGAAGAGTTGTCACAAATGCAGCTTTGTAAGCGACGCGGCCCCCATTGAGGCGGCTGACCTGAAGCCTCGATACACCCAGCGCAGCCTGTCGGAAAAAATGCGAAGTGCGTCTCCGTGTTCGGCGGGGAGGCTCCGGGGCGGAGGCGGAGCGTTGGAACACCTAACCTATTCTAAAACCGTGGGGAAGACTGTCACTAGGCCCCGCAGTGGCTTCGGCCCTGTGGGGCACAGTGACAGCGTGGAGATGAGTGCAACGGCACTGAGCACAAGGGATCGTGTGTACCCGTGCACGGCTTAACCATGTTTTGAGAAGAGTGGAACCTGGGGGTTGAACTGATGCCGAGTGCTAGAATCAGTAACACACTTTTTTGTTGCTCTTTCATGCAGATAGCACCACCGAATTAGCCCACCCAGAAAACCTTTCCTTGTTCTTCTCCAGTATTGTTCTTTCTCCCACACTTTTAATTTTTGTTTTGTCTTGTTTTGTCTTTGCTTACTTCCATTTTTGGTTGCAAGGGTTAATCTGACAGAATGATAGCTTGGGCTAGTTGGTGATTCATTACTGACATGTTTGCACAGCACAGATTGAACGCGCTGACTTCCTAGAGGGACTACATGTAGAAGTGTTGTGTCCTCTCCTCCTTTACATCCTCGTTCAATTTTCACGGTGCAGACATGTCAGTAAAGGGTTAACCTTGCGTGAAAACAAATGATCTAGGTTATGTCATATTTAATTACAGTGGTAACATGCAGTTTGCATGTGCAGAACTTGTTTTTGTGTTATCTGCAGCATGCCCCGGCTGGTCTTCACAGCTAATGGCTCATGTGACTGCAGAAATCATTTAAATCTTTATGGCTACAGCATTCCCTCAACCTCCTACCAAAAGGGAGCGCAACAATGAATCCCTGATGTTTTATTTTTGCACAACAAAAGCAATCTTTTCAAAATTTCACACAGTATGTAGTAGTTAAAATGTATGATGAAGCTCTCAGTTCAATAATGCACTAATACCTCGTTAACTTGAACTCCAAAATGGCTAAGTCAAAATTGTTTGACGCACCAAACCATTTCCAATACATGCTATGTATTTATATTTACCTTCTTTCGAAGTCCTTTCGGGCCAAATTTCAAATATATCAAATCTTGACTAAGAGGGGAGCACAAGTTTCGCGCGGCGCTCAACAAAGCGGACAATGTCCACAACTGGGAAGCCAGAACATGGCGGCATGAAAATTTTGTCAAACTACCCTGTGGCATGTCACAGGACACAATATGTAGAAGTGCACAGAGGCAGGCCCTGCAAAATAGCACACTCGGTGCAGTCTGTATTGTCAGTGGTTTTGTAACTTTTGCTTGCTGTCGGAGGTGTGATTTCAATATTCATTTTATTGATATAACGCACACGGTGTGGATTTTTTTGTTGGTATCGTGGTGCTGCGAGGATGGTACAGCCAAAGCGAAGCAAGTCACCGATGCTGGAAAGCACGGTAGCCCCTAATGAAACAAGTGGGGAAGAAAAGGCCAAATGAATTCGAGCATCGCCCAATAATTTGGCATCTGTTTTATGCTCTTTCACTGGTGGTGAAGAACACGCAAAATGTGCGCAATAGATTTCATCAAAGCCCCTCGAGCCAGCAGAAGTGGGTTCAAGGCTCAAAGTTTCGAGACAGCCAAGCGGCTCTCACGGCGTGGCTGCACAATAAGGGAGCAGCCAACCTTCAGGTTCATAGATAAGGCCGATGCTGTGAACCTTGGAATGGGCTACACAGGTTTCACCTGCAACATCGGCTGGCTTGAACATCTTATGAAGCCAAACAATGTGGTGTCAAAGCCTGCACGTAGTAAAAGTAGTAGCATTGATGCAGCTACTCAAGAGGTGCCGACATCAGCCGTAACATGCTTTGCCTGCTGCAGAACAAAAGTGGAACTAGAGCCTCGATCCGAGCCAGTCGGCAGGGTAACATTTTCGTGCAGGTGAAGTGGGGAAAATGGCTTTATTATGAAAGAAGACCCGTATGTAAGCTTCCATTATTTGAAGCCACTGTGCATGCATGGGAAGGCACTGGAGAAGGTGCCCAACTTTGATCGCTGCCTAGCACCAGGGCCTCTTTTAGAGGACAGCGTAAGTGCGCCCAAGGTACAAACACACCCACATACACAGCCGCAACCCATGGCATCAGTGTAAATAAAAAATGTGTGAACAAAAAAATAATAAAAAAAACTGAAAACAACAAAAGTGATTATAGCTGAGAAAATGGACATTGTGAAAGAAAGGAATACAATAACAATGCGAAAATTGTGTACGGCGATGAAGATTCGTGAACTGCTAAAATCACTTGGTCTGAAAAGCAGCGCATGTGTAGAGACCGTAGGAAGAGGAAAGAAAAAGGCAACAAAACACAAGTGGCACTACATCACTTAATGTTGCAAATAATCGAGCTCTTTTGTCAAGATTGACACTGAAGGGGGCACTAAGGCAATAAATGCCAAGCCTTTCAATGCACAACACCTCACAAGTTTCTCTAGCAATCTGATTACTGTAACTCTTGACGATAAAAGTCTGATCTAACAAAGGCAAACACCCACACGTGGCACAATGCGTAGCCATATTGCTGCCTGATTTTAACTTGATGTTCTTGCTGGAAATTGTTGATACGTTGGCCTGTTTGACTGATGTAAGCATGTCCACAAGAAAGTGGCACTTTGTAGACGACGTTACAGTTGCAGGGCTCAATTTTTGTCATGTATTTTGCTTTGCCACTTGCGTTTACACATTTACACAGAGCTCTGAGCTTGTTGGGAGCTGAAAACACAACTGAAACACCCATGCATCCAGGAGCCATCTTAATGCCGTGTGACACTTTGTTCACTTAAAGGACAACAGCGTCCTCTTCTTCAATAGGGCGACACAGTTTCTGTGGAGTTTGCTTAACAGGATATCAACGAGGCTGCACTAAAGAAAGCCAGTATGTAACCTGCTTGTCTAAGTTGCTTGGCCTGCGAGGAAAGGTTCTGTGCCGCTTGATGCAGGCACAACCATCCTTCAAGGCAACCAGCGCAACAGCACGCTTCACCAACTTTTAGTGATTACAGCTGAATGGTGAAGGTGTTTCTTTGACTGAGGGGCATGCTTCCAACAGGTGTTCCTAGGGTAAAGTGCATGTCTAGATCTAGGAATCGATTGTGGCTGTCTACTGGAATTTGCTTAGGGAAACTTAGCCCTGGAAACATTTGGTGAAATACTGAATGCAAATTTTCTATTTTGTGTGGAGCATTCTTAGGGGCCCTTTGCAAGATGATGAGGAAATCATTGGCGCAGTGGAAAATTTTAATGACATGAGGCACCCTGCTGTCTTCGAGGTCTCTGTCATACTTTGCGAGCAAAAAATCACTCAAGCCTGAAGCGATGCGAGACCCAATCAGATACCTGCCCTCTGTAGGAAGAACTTGTCCTTGTGGTTTATAAACATGGATGCGAGATACACAGGCAAAAGTTCATTGAACCTGTCAACCGATGTGCCGACAGTGTTCTGAAAATTAACAGTGCCATATCTCCTTGGCAAGTGCGACATGCAGCCGGGAGCAGTAGAGTCTTTTATGTTGACCAAAAATGCGTACACGGATGGGGAGCATGAAGCTTCCAGAAGTGCTTGGTATGCTTCCGTCCTTTCACTGTCCATGTTTTTTGTGCTTCGTCTGCATGAAAATGAAATAAAGTTGGGTGCAGTGGTGGGGACCATCACTGAGTGCAATTTATGAAGCAATCAAGGACACCTTCCTAGCTCAAAGTGTTACTGCTAAGCAGACCAGCTTTACTCAGTCTTCCTGCATTAAATTAAAGGCAGTGCCACAAAACTCACCTTGTTGACATTACTGTTGTGTCTTTATTTTTTTTTTCCCTTAAAACTCTTATGAAGAGCCAGTTTAGGAGCTCCTGCTGAAAAGCTGGCCAGCAGTTGTGAAGGTTCAGATAGAACTGCAATTTTCACTGCAATTTCTGCAACATTGATTACCTAGAAAATCTGATTTTCTCAAAAATGTTTCCTATTTTTACTATCTCGAGTTAAGGAGGTATTACTGTAGTTAATCTTCAATGTAATGAAATCAATAAAATCTGCCACTTTGTTATATTAAAGGGACTGACAACTGATATTTCTCGACACAGGTTTTTATGGCGCGACAGGAAGCTCACCCTTCGTAGCGTTTGTAGCTGCAGTGGTTTATTCGAAAAGCACGTAGTTATTTTATAAGCAGTATTTTTCGGTCTGAAAAGCTCCAAACACGCATGGAGGCTTGCTCCAGCAACGCTGAGAATTGATAGCGATGCCGCTAGCCCTTGTGACAGCTGTCGTTGTTCTGCTTTTGCAGGAGTTACTGTATGCTATGCTTAACCACCTTTATTTTGAGCTTTCCAACCATTTTTGAAAATGGCAAGCTGTTACAATGAGATGTGTGGCTTTATACACCTTCCCGGTATTTGTACAGCGTTGTGTGCGCCTGCGCCCAAAGTTGCCTGTGCCTGTGCAGCGCCTCCTCTATTTTTCAGTGCCTGGGCGAACGCTCTCCTCGGGCCGTCGGGCGCGCGCTCCGTGCCCGCTCGCCGCTGCCGCATGGTGGCGCTGTGCAAGTAGACTACGGGAAGCTGGCGCTGAACGGCCGCGCGTATCACGAAGCTCACGAATTCGTGTTTGCATCCGAGTTTAATTGCATTTGTGCTTATTGCAGGCTTTCACAGGTACAGGGGGATGGAAAGAAACGCGAACAAAGCGGCGCGCTGTTTTCATCACGCTCTAACCGTGGTGGCAATAAAAAGATGCTAGATGGTCTTTTATTGTGCTATGGATCACGTCGTGTTCTCATCAACTATCGAGGCTATAACCACTTGAAAATAGATGGGAAACAGCAAAGAATGCATGTGCCGCATGTTCGCGTGTCTTTCCATCCCCGCTGTACGTATTCCTCAGGCAGTCTGTCAGTCCGTGCTGCCGGTTCGATACTTGCACTCGAGTTTGAAAGTATTCGCGTTTTATTTTCTATTTCAGTCTATTGCAACCGCCCCAATGCCTTAGTATGTTGTCATACTGCTGTGTTCCACTCTGCAAATGAACCTGAAAGAAATCACGGTTGTCTTATTTATTTTCCTTTATTGATAAAGAATAAAATCTCAAAGGGCCCTTTATCCATTCATCTAAGACGACTGAAAGGCGAACGCCATCTTGTTCTTTTTCTTCTAGTCAATGTATTGAACATTTCCTGCCTCCCTCCGAGATATTTCTGTGCCTAACGTAGTTTTCTTACAGCCTCAAGGATCGGAGGCAGTGCAAGCTTTCTGCACATCAGCGGAGGCATGCACTGCCTCCGTGATCGGCCCATTTTGACCAAGCGAAGATGTAATATGACGACGTCACGTTATGTGACGTCACGACGATGTCACAAAATTTTATGATCTGTGACGTCATATGATGACGTCATCCCGTAATTATTTTTTGCATCACTCTTGCTGACGCTGCCGTCGGTCAATTTTCGCGTTTGATGAGGCATCTAAGGCTTTCGCCTTAATACACTGTTCGGCTGTCGTTCCATGAAATTCCAGCTGCCGCTGGTGTTCGGTAGAGATGGCTTGCAGTAATTAGGCGGGATAATTGGTTTCCTAATACATCTTCAAACTACACTAGAATATGCAGCCGTCGTTTACGACACGAAGATTTCATAGAATATAAGAAGCGGCGGCTTACGAAGGATGCAGTAGCGTCACTCTGCAGACTACCCTTCACGTTTGCAGCCCAAGGTAACAACTGAATCAAGCATGGCAATTATTCCTAAACGTGACCGTAGGACCGTGTTGCGTCCAAACAGTCAACGAATGCATGTAGTACCAGCAGCAACGCTGCCTCGCCATCGCCGCCATGTGCATGCAGCGCTGACAATAGGTCCCGAAGCCGAAGAATCGGAGCCCATGGACACTACATGCGCTACCGGCTAAACAACCGACAATCATTATGCACTTTGTCACTGGAAGCAGCTTAGTGACATTTCATGCTGTTTAGCGGACGAACTCATGGCTTGCGTATAGTGTGCTGCACCAGTAGACGGTAGCACGCATCGGGGAACTTTAAGCGCCCAAGCTTTCAGTATTAGCTCTTGGCAAATCCTGCTTTCGAAAATCGACTTTCAGACAGTCAATAACCGACTCTCAGTCAAGCGAACGTAACGGTGACAGAATTTTCCGCGCATCACTGGCATGCGCTCTCTGGAATCGGGCTAGCAGACGACGCGCAAGCGTCTCGATCAAATAGCCGCGAAGGACACATGCCTTCTTAATGGGCTGGTTGCCCAGAACGACAAGTGCTTCATGATTCCAGTTTACAAGTTGTCATTATACTTCAGACAACGCGAATACAGCCGAAAACTGAACCATATAGCAGCTTCGAATGCAACCACGGCATTCGTTTCCGCGGGCGACGACGCGACGGCTGGTCTACTACGGTGGTGGCGCCCGGCGGCTAAAAGCTGCACTAACGCCGACGGTCGGCTCCCATTGCGCTCCGCTCCTTCGCCCAGGCACAGAAAAATAGAGGAGGCGCTGGCCTGTGTCATGAATGGCTTGTCCCGGCGTCGTTACTCTCTCGATACACGAGCCAAGCCAAGTAATAGAAAACGTAACTGTGCGTATGCATGGCCGCACCGAGTAGCAGCGCGCGTCATTTCTGAGACGAAGTGTAGGTAACAAAACTATGTCGCTCCAAAATCTTAGCGACCTGGAAACTGCGTGCACGGTTGCATGAGCACGCTGAAAGTTGCTCAAGACGCGCTGACCATAGAGTTTCCTACAATACTTACTAGAGGGAACTCTGGCGCTAGTGTCTATGGGAGCTGCAATGCATCGCGCTTCAGCCAGCATGGGAATCATGGGTAGTACACGGATTTGTCTAAACTTCGTTCTTTCGGCTCCGTTTGGCTCCGCGTCGCCTGCATCCGCTTTGTCGCAAAACAAAGTTCAGCAAAAATCAGCAGTTTCACTTCACCACTTTAACTTCTTTAGGTTCACCGATTCAAATCTGGTCACAAAGTTCATAACGATCCATTCTTTTATCCGAAAGAAAACCAAAACATAGCAATAAACAAAGCCACAAGTGCATTCGAAGCCCATAAGCACGAAGACTAGGCAAATCCGTGTACTACCCATCATTCCCATGGTGGCTGAACGATCGCAGCGCCAGAGTTCCCTCTAGGTCATTTTAGGAAACTCTATGGCGCTGACGAGCATGGGATCATTACGTCACGCGAAGGCAGCGCCACTTTAATGCATACTACTAACGCAGGCCTGTATGTACATTATTATGGAGTAATACCTTTTAATATAAAGAAACGAACAATATTTCAATACTAACAAAAAAATCGTCGGCCGCGTACAGCAATCAACGGTCACGTGGCCGTCTTCATCAGATCATTCTTGTTTTTGCCACCAGAGGCGTCACAGGTCATTTTTCGCGACTTTCAATTAAGAAATAAAAATAAAAATCCATCTCTCACGAAAAAAACAGGGTTGGTTTGAGTCAGTGCGACGGACAATCTTTACATCAGTGGAGTCAACTCATTTCATATTCTGGGCAGTTGTCGGTCCCTTTAAAGCTTTGTTCAGTTGAAATTCAGCCTCTTGTGCAAAGTATAGTCAATGAAGGTTTTTTTTTTTTGCCTCGAGAATGTTTGAACAATATTGTGGTGTAAAAAATTAATTTTGCAGATAAACTACTTTCAGTAACGTTTTTTAAATTGTAATTGTATTGAACTGAATATATAGTGACCACGACTTAATGCTGCACTGGCAAAGTCCTATTCACAGTGACTGTACATCAAGTGTAAAGCCGGAAGAAATGCAAATCCAACATATCGTGGTAATAAAGGCTAAGCAAAGTTGTTGTGCCCATTTTGTCATCGCAGCCTGTCATTAAAACCATTGCTGTTGCTCAGTGGGGTGTGACACTGGTGCTATCGTGTTCATTGAATGGAGCCACTTGCTCTCTACTTGGTCCGATGAACGAACAACATTTTTCTGTCACCCTTCATAAAAGCCAGAGCTTCAGTCTAAGGTCGCACGCAAGGAAAGGGGCAACCTGAATTATGGCAGCTCAGCTCATAGTGGCCACATTTCTGTTTTGTGACATTGTGCTTAATAACCTGGCACGGTGTTGCGAATTTCAGTCTACGCTATGCATTGGTCTTCTTGTAAGTCGGCCTTATTACAGAACACCAACTTAATTTTATAGAGTTGGTGTGTGTGCACCAGGTCACTTTGAGAAGCTGGATTGGTCAGCTGCTTAGAACTTGTTGCAGCAAACGACTCGCCAAAAGACGCCAGTTCTGCGCAGAATTCGCAGCGCAGTCACAGTGTAAGCTGGAGGAGGTGCCTTGATAGAGCCCACTGTGAACTCTCTTGGGATGACTACTGCAAGTAGAATTGCGAGGTGCCTACTAGGCCATAAATCGTCATTTTGTGAGTGAGCGAACTACCCACTACGCATCTGTAGGGCACATCTGTGTAGCTGCATACTTTGTTGATGCTGTGGCTGACGATGATGATGATAAACTGTGGCTGAGCCCTTTGTAATGGGCTGGAGGCTTAAACAACCCAATTGTTGCACAGTTCACATGGCATGACGTCTCGTGCCATTCTACTCTCCTGCCACGCAATGTTGCATCTGTTAACGTGATTCCTCGCCCGACATGACACGGCCTTTTTTTGAAAAGTTTGCCAGCACTGGCATGGCTCTGTGGTAGAACTGTTGCTTGCCATGCAGAATACCAGGGTTCAATTCCCGCTCAAAACCCCCCTCCCCCCCATTGTGCGTGATAGCTGCGACAAGCACTGGCAGCAGGCAACATCAAATGGGTTATCGTTTTGAGTTCATAACTGTTTATGCTGTAAAAAACATTCATGCCATAAAAAAGTGCCTGGAAGTCCTGGCTGCGTTCACTGGGCATGTGTTGTATTCTTCATAGAGTCTGGAATAAATAGCTTCCTTCAAGTTTAGGATCATGTAGAGTGAACTCTGCGATACCCAGAAGCAAGCGGTGACGTCTTTCTGTTTTCTCACCAATTGAGATCGCATGCAAAATACTAGCCTCTTCGGCGACATCCAGTTTCTGAAGGATCGCGATCCACCGCTGATCCACAGTAAATTGCATTTAGTACTACCACCACTACAGCTACCTATGCTTTCCTGGCCAGCTGAAGCGCAGTGACAGCAAAAACGCCAAATCAGGCGCACAGCATGGGTGGCGTGAAATACAGAAGTGCAAGACGATGCACTCATATGCGATGCGCTCCCCTGATCCGGAGGTGAGGAGGCACGCTACACATTCCCCCTTGCCTCCCAGCTGCGTTCTCTGTGTCGTCTCACGTGGATTTCCTTCGTCTTGTCTGCAGTGTATTCAAGTTGACGTTTTGTTTTCTTTTGTTTTTTTACAAGTGCACTGGATGGTGCAAAGGAACTGCAGCAGTTATAAGCAAATTGTATTGCTTTTCCTTGAATTTTTTTGAGCTCTTATTATCGACTTTGCCATGGGGGCCCACCACCGATGAGTATTCGGTTATTGGACGAATGAAAGTTCTGTGCATGACTAACTTAAATTTCGGCATAGATCTTGGTAAAAAGCTTGTTCAGAAATTTAATGGCAACATTTCCTGCCTGAGTTGAGTACAACACCTCAGTTTTTATGGGTTTTAATGAACATTATTTTTCTACCACCGATGCAGTATTCCTATTGTAAAGGGAGTCACTTACATGTTGTGCCACCGTTTTCTTTTTGTTGACCTTCATTTACCAGGCTACGCACCAAGATGGTACTCTGGTGAAGGCTGTGTTTAAACGAGCATGGTCATGTGGACTGTGTGTCTCTAAGTAAAGGATGCAGCCATTTGCAAATAACTTAAGGGGGCACTAAAGAGAAAGTTGCCGCACCAGTTCACCAGGATGTCATAGATTTTCACAGTGTCTGCTAGGTCCTATGTAATCGTTGGTCGCTAGAAATAATTAATGACATTAGAGTTCTGAAAGAATAACTTATCTGTCTAAACTGATTTAATGTTTACTATTAGTGTCCCTTTAATAGTATGCAGAATATCATAGCATATGCCACCAAAAAAAATTTAAAAAAATAGTGGCCCTAGCACAGAAGCTTGGTAGAATTCCGGGCTTCATCAGTTTTGTCTGACCATACATTATCTGTAGTAGCTACATGATTTCAGTAAGAAAGGTACACTTCAATTTATGAAACCCAAGCATCATTTTTCAGTATCAGTTTAAGTTTCGCCAGAAGTTTCTGATGTGATACACAATCAAATGTGTTGTGAAAGTCTAGGAATATCATATCAATTTAGGCTTGTTGATCTGAAATAGTTGCAATATCACGAACAGTCTCTAGCAATGTTGCAAAAATAGAAAGCTGTTTATGAAAGTCCGTGTTGTCGGTCATTGATTTAATTCTCCTAAAGAAAAAGTGAAAGGTGCTTGAATGTGATCTGCATATAAGGTGACTATGAGTTGCTGAGCATTATGTTTTGTGCACGAACTCAGCTGGGAAGTCAGTCTGTAGGAAGAAATGACAGAAGTGTTGGATATGTTTGGTGAAGAAATCATTTTTATAAATTTTGTTTATGAAAGTCATTTGAAAGCTCACCCTGCGATTTCTTCGAAAGGATGCACAAGAACTCCAAGCACCAATAAGTGTACCTCACAGGAAACGCGTTAGGTATGCCGTGACTACCAGGTGACTTCCTTTAGTCACTATTAAAAGGGACGAAATTCCTTCGCCAGATATTAAGATCTTGCTTACTAGTGAAATGTCATTAATTGTTTATGAACATAATTTTCCACTGTCATTGTCTGTAAACACTGAACAAGAGACTGTACTAAAGTAAGAAGTGTTTCAAAGTGACGTAATAATAATCTTTGGCTTTTTAAAATTTTAACCCTGTTTGGACAATGCAGCCTTTATGGGTTCTGACGATACTGATTTCTTCATCGGCTTTTGTTCCAAGCGAACAGCTAATTCACGGCCTTACATTTCTTGAAACCTTTACTTTTGCTGGTACAACCAAAGTGTCTTGAAGAAGCACGACAGTCCATCCACAGTATGAGCACTCAAATCAGGAAGTACAGTGAATCGAGAACAATGCCACTTTCCAGTATTTCAGTGTGCTCGAGAAAATGCTTTCTTCTTGCTTATCACTTCTTTTAGGATAATGTTCCAAGTACGCCCATTTGTGATCTGATATTCCATCAAGCTAATAGGTGTCAGTCACGCAACGGAGCATGCTATTACTAACACAGAAGTGATCTGGGGTTGAAGCCGTGGCATTCTGTATATGGATGTGTTGCTTTACTACAGGTTTTCCTGCTCGCTTTAATCCAAGTGCCAGCTAAAATAATCCAAGTGCCACAGAAATAATCTGAGTGCCAAACTGTTCAATCTATGTGCCATACACTTCATCCTTGTTCCAACATATGTAATCCAAGCGCCAGCGCAAATAGGCTGCGTGCCAGGGAGTTCAGTCCAAGTACCACAACGTTTATAATCCAACTGCAAACAGCTTTAATTCAAGCGCCAGCCATTTTAATTCACAAACACAAAACAAAAGGTTTACGAGTTTAGGCTGCCTAAATGTGGGAATGAAGTTAATGTGAGATGACAGCAGTAATTTTCTTGCCACTGTATGACAGCGCTTATGAAATAACATAGTGCGACATTTTCCAGAGCATTTAAGTTTGGTGAGAAACCTTAGAATTGGAGAAGCAGCATGGTTAAATTACATGTTTGGGTGTTAAATGTACACGCTCAGAGAGCACATGGTAAAGAGTTTAATTTAAGCACCAAGCCGGTTAAGGCTGCATCACCATTGCAGAATTTTTCGGTCATCATGTACACTGTTGATCGCATCTCACAGAGATTCACTATCGTCTGCTAGCAGACTGCACCCTACTTTCTCACTAAGGAGTTCACAGTTGCCTGCTTGGCCTCATGAGAGCAATGGTGACTTACGGACGACATTCACCCATTGTTCAAATCAAAGAACAACGATTTAAGACGACTATACTCCATTTCACAAGCTGGTTGCAGCACTGTGGATGCTACGGAGATGCTTAGCCAATAGGAAGAGCGAGCACCCCTCGTGATGTATTTATCCGCACGCGTCATCTGCTCGGCGTCCCCGTAGCCGTAACGCGTTGGGCAGGTAGAGCGAGCGCACGGCAGTAACCAGTGCCAACGCAACGCACGTTGGGCGAGTAAAGCGAGCACACGGTAGCGACCGGCGCTCTTAGCATTGGGCAGCAATGGTAGTACTGGAAAAAAAACAACATTGCAGCACACATTGACGCTGGTTCCTTGCGCCTTAAGATAATGAAGTCGCCGTCATGAGCTGTGTGGCCCATAAGTTCTGAAGCGACACCTGTGTTTGCGTTAAGTTTGCGTCCTGACGCTTCGACATCAAAGTATTCGTATTTATCTCGCAGTGTTTCCAAGATTCATTCTCAAGTTCTTGGGGACAAGGCTTAGCAGGCGTGGCTGAACAAACAGCTAATCTCAATATTAAGGACCAAACGTACCTGATACTTTGACCTCGGCATGAGACGACACAAAGTGATAGCCGATTCCACTGTTCATTTATTGTTGTCAAGACAGTGGGCAAGTAGCAAGCGTGAGTTCGGATCGAAGCGGGCGATCGCGTCTGCATGGGCGCTGCCATGTTGGTTCATCATCACAATTGTCGGCAGTTACCTATACAACGATTAAATGCTTATGACGTACATGTGAATCGTGATCAGCATATCATGTATTGCTATGATGCAGCTCGTGCCAAACGAACGGAGTCTTCTTCACCTTCTCTAATTAAAATGCATTTACAAAGATAACTATGTTTTGCTGCGCAAGCATGTTGTTTGTTTACACGTCGTAACTTCCACCCTGCTGCAACCAGCTTGTGAGATGGAGTATAACGATGTATTTACTTGTTTTATGGACAGTAAGTTCTGCATGAAAGCACCATAGGTAGTGCACATATGTATGTAACAGACGATACTATGTTGATGCGTGTTCGATTCTAACACTGTGAAGGGGCAAAACTTGGGCTTGACATCTCTGGGAGCACGCATGCCTCTAGATGGGTCATTCCACACCAAATGTCCCAGCCATTCTTGCAACCATCTCAAGTGTGTTAAAAAAAATTGTGCTGATTTACTACATTGGGAACAGTTAATCTCCAGAATGTTTCTGAGACAAAAAGAAATTTGTTGCATGGGAGGTTTCCGAATTGGAGCAGAATGTCACCTGAGGGATGTTAATCAGAAAATTTATTCTGAAACTATCGTTTCGTGTTCCAGTACAAAATTTGGTTTACATCAAAGACAACTTGTTTAAGGTGTTTGAAGCTTTCTAATATCACTGCATTTATTCTGCCTTATACAACACCTAAATAAATTTTGCCAAAATATGCCATGCTTACATTTTTCCCCGTGTAACATTGCTCTGTGTCTCTATATCTTAGTATGAATACCTACAATACAAAGGATAAAGTTTGCATTAAGCGTATTTTCCAACCAGTGATGTTTAAAAATGTTTCGAGAAAAAATTGCAAGTTAGAGAAAACTTCGCCTGCACTGAGATACTCACCACGTGGTGCTCGAATTAAAAATCAGCTTTCTGCCTCTATTGAAAGCAAATATATAGTTCTTACATGGTAAGTTTTGACGTTACACTTTTTTGCTGTAAACAAGATAATAATTAAAGATAGCTGTCGGTGGGGAACTCCAAAAAATATTTTCTTGCTTCAGACAAGAAGTTTCGTGATAAAAGTTGCCTGACAGGAACAACTACTTATTTGTGAAAAGACGAAGGCGGAGGAAAGAGAAGTTCAAGCACTTGTCCTTCTGTGTGCTCCATCTTCATCTTTTTGCACTGCATTAAACGTGTCACTGTGCCAACTAGCCCAACCATCAATACTATACAAATCTGCGGACCCACTGTGGCGGTTAGGTTCGTCACGTCGCAAGGCGTGTGACGCGAGGAAGATGGAGACAGTGCGTGACAAAAAAGACAGTTATATTGAGCGACAAACACGGAGGACAACAAGAACAACAATACGGGCTCGTGTGCGCGGTTCCAAACAAACAAACAAATATGCAGTCTCACAATTGTCTCCGAAGACGTCCAGTGCCTTGTGAAGCGAGGCTCGATGCGTCCCGCGTTGCGACTGTCGCTGGTGTGCGGCGGCCAACGTCCCGGCGCAGAAGGAAGCAGCAGGCTCAGGCGAAGCCACAAGTAGCAGGCGGCCACAGCTCGCTCGACGCAGTAGCCGGCGACTCCGGGGCCTCCAACGCGCTCGCTGTCTCGACGATGGCCAGCAGCAGGGCTCTCCCGGAACTTGTGTCCGCTCACGCCATGGCCCGAGGACTTTGACGCTCGAACAAAGGAGTGCGGCCTTCGGAACCTCGCGCGTAGTTGCGGGTCCGCAGTAGGCTCTTTCGCCTCGTCTTGTCGGCGTTCCAGCCACCGATCGTCTGTGCGAGCCCTTCCTTTTTTCGCGTTCGCTGTGCGAGCTCTAAATCTGATTTCGTTTTCTTCCTCTTCTTGAGGGATGCTCTGCTGTCGTCTGACTTACTCGGGGTTTTTGGAGGTGCTTCTTCACATCACCCCCCACTTAAGAGAGTTCTTTCGTTAGAAGAACTTGAGGGCACTGGGAACACGCCGGTTCACTGAAGGAAACGCGCAATAGCGCCATTGCACATCAGAGCAGTTCCGAGCACCGCACACTCGGCACATAGGTGAACACTCATACCAGTTCCGAGCACCGCACACTCGTCACATTTGATAATACAGTAGTACACACAATGAAAAAGTCGAAACAATCCACAGAACTACTAAAGTGTCATGATCCCTGCGTAGTGTCCTACCACACAGTAACAAAGAGCGAAAGAAAGAACTTAACTTTTTTTTTGCTCTTGTTGCCACACGCTATGTCTTAGTAGACACATCGCTCATGGGTACGGCAACCAGCTCTTATAGCCTACCCCTACAATTTCACGCCCTATAGCATACACAGTCTAGAAAGCGTATTTCATCAGTCTTCGAAACGATCGCGCTTCCTTTCTCGACTGTAGAAGTTACGTGGCCCGTATACAGTCGCATGTTTCCACCTGCCGTAGGCGGACTCTGTTGGTTCTTCTCGACGACCTTTGACTTGCAGGCGTCGGTCAGGAGCGAGAGAATTCAATCTGCTCACATCACCAGTTGATTCCTTTTGTTGAAACGGAACGAATGATCGCTTGTTTGGATTCTGTGACATCCGAGATAATGGTCCCAGATTATCGTTGGCGACTCTCTTAAATGGAGTATATTCCAGTGATACTCGACCAACTAGATCCTTGGGAACTGTTCTCTGACACGTGTGGCACGATTTAACAAATCGTGTAATGTCCGACTGGACACCGGGCCAGTAGAATTCTTCGAGCACACGGTGTTTGGTTATCTTAAGCCCTTGATGGCCCGAAAGAATCCCTTCGTGGGCCATTTGCATCACAAAACGTCGGAGGCTCCTTGGTACCACAAGCTGATCCACTTGTCTCTTCGATCGAAGCGTGAACTTGCGGTAAAGAATTCCCTCCTTCATAAAGAACAGGATGTCGGCGAACCTGGTCTTCACCTCTTGGTGAACTGCTTCGAAGCATTTGTGCAGGCTGCTGTCATCCTTCTGCCTGTCCCCAAGGTCTTGTGGGCTAATGTCCATGTAGTTGATATCTGGTACGGGTAGCAGATTCGGCTCTCGTGTTGCCTGTTGCTTTATTGCTGCACCTTTTCTATTGACAACTGATTCAGAGGCAGCTGATGTTGAGGTCTCTGCGGAGAAGGATCTATTGGTAGAACTGCTGTAATGTTCCGCGCTGGATGACTCATAGAAGGCACGAATATGTCTCTTCCAGTCACTGTCAGGAGCGGATACATCACGAACGCCTTGCACATTGCCTAGGACAACATCATATAAGGGATTGTCCATGCAGATAGCTCGAGTCTTGCCTGTGAAAAACGGTGAGATTATCTCCACATCTGCTTCAGGCAGCTTGAGCAATGTTCTGTTTAGAAGACAGACTGATGAGGTGTCTCCTGTCAGTTTGCTGTCTGATACGAGGGACCTCTTCACAATAATGGCATCGCACCCCGTATCACGTAGTACTGTAGCAGGATGTCCTTCAAATATACCCTCAGCTGTTGGCATACATTTTTTGTATAGTCTGGGCGTTTACATTCTTCCGTGTTCCAAGCTCCTGGAAACGCAGCGCAAAGCCCCTGACTCTGATTTAACGGCTTGCGGCAGATCTACGTGCTGTAACGAGCACGAGGCCTGCTCGATAGTGCTGGCCTTTTTGGGGCAGTCACCTGTCTGATGCTGACTGCAGTGACACTTTGCACAGAACAGTGGCTTTGTGCTTGGACTCTTTGTGTTGGTCCAGCAATCGGCAGCTTTATGACCTCTTTTACCACAAAGAAAGCAATGTGGTCTTTCCTTTTCATCTCGTCGCTCAGACGTTTGAGTTTGACCTGGCGGCTTGTTCGGGTTGTCGTCTTTTCCTTTACCAAGGTTTACTAACTCTTGCGCCTCCAGGTAATGGTCCGTAGCTTCTGCTAGTTGGTCAAGTCCTTGACAATTCCTTTCTTTAAGAAACACTGCCAGTTTCTCATGACATTGTACGAGAAACTGTTCTGAGACGATCTTGTCTCGCAGAGCATCGTACGTCCGGTCCGTCTTGGTCATTTCTTGCCAATGGTCAAAATAACCCAATAGACGTCTGGCGAACTGTCTGCCAGTTTCTGCATTATCAGGTTTCGCTGATCGAAACTTAGTTCGATAACCTTCCTCTGTGAAGCTGAAGCGTTGTAGTAGGGTTTTCTTCAACGTTATGTAGTCCATGGCATGCTCAGGTGCCATCCTACCTACAACACTTAAGGCCTCTCCGGTCAAGCAAAGGTCAAGCAAGTGATAGGGCCCATTTCTCTTGTGGCCAGTCTTGGCTTGTAGCGACGCGCTCAAATCGCTGTATATACGCATCCGGCTCATCGCGTCCTTCGTTAAATGCTGGGATGAGCTTATGTGGACTTTGGTAGCACTGCGTGGTGCCTACAGACACACCCTCGGTAAGCTGCCCAGTAGTTGTGCTACCTGCTGTTGCACCTAACTCACGCAACCTTAACTTCAATTCGAGGACTTCCTTCTCTGCCTTTAGTCTAGCGACTGCCTCCGCCTCGGCTTCTTTCGCGGCATTGCCTTCAGCCAGACGAGCGTCACGTGCCTCTTTTTCGCGTGCTCGTTCTTGGTCCATCCACTCTTTTAGTGCTGAGCCGCTCAACCCTAACTCCTTTCCGATTGCTGTCAGCTTATCTGCCTCTATCATCGACCGTCACACATACATATGCGATGTGATGCTCTTCTTAGATGGAACAAGAGCAGTCCTGTCTCGCGGACGCCAGATATGTGGTGGTTAGGTTCGTCACGTCGCAAGGCGTGTGATGCGAGGAAGATTGAGACAGTGCGTAACAAAAAAGACAGTTATATTGAGCGACAAACACAGAGGACAACAAGAACAACAATACGGGCTTGTGTGCGCGGTTCCAAACAAACAAACAAATATGCAGTCTCACAATTGTCTCCGAAGACGTCCAGTGCCTTGTGAAGCGAGGCTCGATGCGTCCCACGTTGCGACTGTCGCTGGTGTGCAGCGGCCAACGTCCCGGCGCAGAAGGAAGCAGCAGGCTCAGGCGAAGCCGCAAGTAGCAGGCGGCCACAGCTCGCTCGACGCAGTAGCCGGCGACTCCGGGGCCTCCAACGCGCTCGCTGTCTCGACGATGGCCAGCAGCAGGGCTCTCCCGGAACTTGTGTCCGCTCACGCCATGGCCCGAGGGCTTTGACGGCTCGAACAAAGGAGTGCGGCCTTCGGAACCTCGCGCGTAGTTGCGGGTCCGCAGTAGGCTCTTTCGCCTCGTCTTGCCGGCGTTCCAGCCACCGATCGTCTGCGCGAGCCCTTCCTTTTTTCGCGTTCGCTGCGCGAGCTCTAAATCTGATTTCGTTTTCTTCCTCTTCTTGAGGGACGCTCTGCGATCGTCTGACTTACTCGGGGTTTTTGGAGGTGCTTCTTCACACCCACATTATTTTGTTTGTTTATAACGATCAAAATAACTAAAATATAGCTTCCCATGTCATAGTCATCAGTGGCAGCTTGTGTTTTATGTGCACTGCAGGACGCAAGTCTCTTCGAGTGATCTCCAGTTTGCCCTGCCCTGTGCGAGCCAGCTAATTTCTCAATTTTGTCGCTCCACTTGACCCTTTGCCATCCTCACCTAGCTTTTCCAGTCTCTTGGTATCCATTCCGTAGCTCCAACTGACCACAGATTATCTGTGCTTCGCATTATGTGACCTGCCCAGGAACGGCAGTACAGCATGCAAAAAGCCCAATTCAGTTGTAGTGGGGAACACGTTTAACTACACAAGGTTGCATTTTTTGGGCTTGTTGGTATACTGAATTAGAAACCATCTAGCGCTAGCAGACAAGGACGAAGGAGAGACGACACCACAATGCGCTTCGTCCTTGTCTGCTAGCGCTGAAGATGGTTTCTAGTACACAAGGTTCTTTAACTTGCTCGTAATGAACAGCACACGGATGCTTTTGCTTTCGCTTCCCTGGAAGCGATACCACCCGAGCCGAATTTTATTCTACAAACGTGTGCTTAGCAGAGTATGAGCACTACAGGTGTCGCTCAAACAAACATGGCCATAGTTTATATCATAAGTAATAGCAGTGACTACAAATATTAGTGCTGTCATCTACTTTTCGATTATTATAGTATTCATATGTGGCAACAGTATTTCAATAGCAGTGCCATTTTCACACCCCATCTTGCTGTTTCTTTTGTATGCATTAAATTGACTGGCACTTAGATTAGAGCTGTTGGCGATTGGATTAAACATGGTGACACTTGGATTAAATTCACTGGCACGCAGCCTATTTGGGCTGGCGCCTGGATTAAATATGTTGGTGCCAGGATTAAATGTTTGCCACATATAGTCGGATACAACTTAAGAAGGCAGGAGAGGCCCCGCCCAGACGACCGAAGCGCAGCTGCTGATCGCCTGCGCGACTAAAGAAATAGTCCTGCTCATGCACGCGCCGATGTTCTCCGAAGGCGGAGCCATCGGCTGTCCCGTTCGTGATGTCGGACCCGAGTGCACGCCCATTGGTGCAGGCTTGTGTTCATCCACCTTTGAGAAGGAAATGCCGCTGACTTCTAAAGTTGTATCCGACTATAGATTAAATAGCTTGGCACTCAAATTATTTCTGTGATGCTCAGATTATTTTAGCTGGCACTTGGATTAAAGTAAGTGGGAAAATCTGTGGTTGGGTTAGATCATGAAAAATATTGCTACATCAACAAAGTGTTTAGTAGCATTTGGCCTTCCAACACACTGACTACACGGTTGAGGAGTGATGCCGCCATCAGTGGCTGGTGTTTCCCGCTGTCATGGAAACACGGCACTGCTTTATGCTCGCTCAGATTTCACAGCATGATTGTAGGTCGTAGCTTGCGTGTTTAACCTTCCAAAATGGCTTTGTAGCAGTGTTGGGATTGTTTCAGACATGTGTGCCAGCTTCTGGAGTGGCTTGTAGAGTGGCTGTCCCCAGCAGAGCGGTCAGAGGCTTGCCAGCAGCTTCAGACACTGGCTGGCCGACTTCAGGGACCAGCATCTGCTTGGCCGCCATTGCTACACCTGCCCCTGGTCCGGTGAGTTGTTCACAGTCAGAGCACAGGAGAATGATGTTCAAATAAAAACAGCTCAGCCTTTTATTCACTTTTTGAGTGTATGTTATGCACAAGGAAACTCAGGATTTTGAAATAGATGTTTGAGTGAGAATTTTTTTCATTTTAAGGGAGAATGACTACAATGCAGTTGAGAAACCACAAGTAATGTCCCCTATGGTTTGCTTAGCTTAACTGTCTGTCGGTTTCATTAGTGGTGCATAATGCAGAAAAACGAGCCCCTCGGATAATTCCCCTACTTTCGTACTATGCTTTGTGTGGTTTCGTAACACGTGGTGCACAGAGCTTTTTCATATTCTGTGATTTCAGTAAACTTTTATTGTCGATAAGGGCTCGTGTTGTCCTCTCCACCTTGCTTGTTCATTGTTTTTAGCGCTTCATTTTATAACTATCATCTTGCATTGCCAAAAGTCCTGTTGCCCATTGGCATGTCCTGTTCCAGTGATGTGAATAGTATCTTTTGAAACGCTACTAGTTTGGGAATTTGGGAATGTCACCTTTAGGTTCACATGTAAAAGTACACGTATATATCCCAACTTCTTGGTCATACAACCCTGAGATTATAGCTAATCTATGGCTAAGAATGAACAAGTCGTATAATCCAGTTGACTGGGGTAGCCGGGGGTGTGGTTTGGAAGGTTCGAACCCCCCCCCCCTTCTCTCCCAAAATTTTCACATTTTGTATGCATGCACATATGCGCACATACACAAACACGACTCCCCCCAGCCCCCCAAACAAATTTCTGGCTATGCCCCTCATCCATTTAAAGAACCCTCCACTGTAGAAGTAGGCAGGCCATGTGGTTTGAAGAGAGGCATGAGGGAACTGAAGGGACAGGAAAATACCAGTGATAAAATTGCGGCTGGTACGAATTTCGGTGGGATATGATTTCATACAAATGCATTGCTTACAATGTGGAAAGTAATGAGTGTTCCAAACACATTGCCACACTGCTACGGATTGTACAAATGTGCGAGGAACCGCAGCAGCGGTCATGGCCGAGCAAGGGGAGTGACCGGTGCAAATGAGCTGGCGCAGGGAGATTCATAGTTGCCTAGCAACCGGCTATGCCACACAATTGGCAATTTGCCATTGGTTCCACTGTTTGAGCAGAGCAGGCGATGCTTGGCATGCACGAGAGAGGATGCAAGAAAGTGTGCGAGAGCCGGCCAGCCCAGCCAGTTTTCAACAGCCAGCCGGCCCCTACGAGACGTGGTGGGCTGACCCGAGTTTCATTTCTTTTTGAGTGGGAAAGCATTTCTGCCCAGCCTATATTCCCAGTACATCGCGGTTCTACAGATCTAAAAACTGTAGGCAACCTTGTTGCGGTAGCTCTACCATCGATTTAAGGCTTTGTCCTTGCTCTTTGAAGACAGCTAAAATGGCTTCAGGGGATGTTAGGTCACCTTTCTTACCTAAAAGTAGCCGTGTGGAAATATTCGAGTGCTTCGAATATCTTAATGAATACTACAGGTCAAATTCGTTTTGACGTGAATTTAAAATTCCTGAAATTTCGAAGCATTCAGAGCGGCTGAATGGACTAAAAAATCATCATCCTTGTCTGCCTTCTTTACTTTCAACTTATTTTCTTTGTAGAAGAACACCACTGTGTTTAGTCTCTTGTCCTTGTGTTTTGCTAGGCCTAGTGAAGTGCACTTTCATAAACAATCTGTGCTGTCTAGAAAGCAACTGTCATTACCCCGATAGGTGTTCACCGACAGGTCTTGGTTGAGGCTGACCGGCTCACGGGCAGGCTTGCCCTCTTCGAGTGTAACTGCAATTTCCGAGACACTACTGCAGAAGTTCGAAAGAAGGGGAATTGTTTGAGGCACATGTTCCTTTGTTAGACAACACTAATGAAACCAACAACAGACAATTAAGCCAAGGAAAGCATAGGGGACAATATTTGTTTTTTTTTTAACTGTAGTGTAATGATTTTGATCTAAATTGAAAGGAATTAAAGTGGACAAAAAATCACCCTTTCCTTTGGTAGTATCTGAATGCACAACCTTTGAATTACGCGTCCACCAATTGAGCTACAACAGAGGGCACTCCCTCGTCCACATTGTAGGGTATTTATGTACGCTTAATCCCTGGGAGTGTTAACCAGTGCCATTTGCGGCCAAGGCAGCACGTGTGGAACGCTCTCTTTGCCACATGGCATCGCGTGGCACAGGACCTTCGCACCAGGTGGCAAGCATCGGTAGAGCATTGGATGAGTAATTCGAACATTGTGGGCTCAGATCCCACCGGCGGAAACGGTGATTTTTTGTCCACTTTAATTCCCTTTAATTTAGGTCAAAATCATTACATTACAGTTAATAAAACAATAAATAATGTCCCCCGTGCTTTCCTTGGCTTAATTGTCTGTTGGCTTCACTAGTGTAGTCCATCACAGAAGTTGAAACGTGGAGCATATGGGGAGACGGCTGCTATGCAGACGACAAGGATTAGACCTTTACACGAGTCCGATATCCACAAACTCTGCCGTTGTCTAATAACGTAGTGGGCAGGCACGGAGGGCCACTGGCCTTCCCGTTGCTGGGTAAGCTGGGGAAGCTATGCTCTCTCATATGCAGTGACAGAAAACCTGGCGGCAGGGAAAAACGTGAGGCTACTTTTATCAAATGTTCCACTGGAATTTACTCGACTCGATTTATTGATTTCCATTTACACACACACACACATACAAAAGAGTGGTATATGGCAAAAGTTGTTTACTGTATCCCTCTTTCCTGCGGTAAGTGTGCATCGGGCATACTGAGCAATGTTTAAATGGTTGATTACGAGAGCAGACACAGAAAAGTTGAGAAAAATATCAGTATGCACACTTCCTTGCACATGCCACATCTTGTGACTGTGGGCCATGCTTTCATGACACACAGATGTTTTTGCAAGGAGAACGGTACATGTTGCCCTAGGAGCCTTTTCCATTTGAAAGAATGACCACCACTGTGTCAGTGAACAATCTGTAACTTTGTCCTCTGCAGAAGTGTCACTTCTGTATTCAAAGCTGTGACCAACATATTCTGTCTTTCTGATAGTGGCTTGAATGGTGTGGATCCAATCGCCGATGTATGTAACTTTCTGTAATGATCTGTACTTACATATGAGCATTGAAACAGTTGGAAGTGATTGCCGTGTTTGGTGGACATATCGAGTGTGTCTGTCTGTGGGTGTGTACGTAATCGCAGCTGTGTTAAATATCTAGGACTGTCTTTGAGCGCAGCCAGCGTTGTGGAATTGACTTGTTTCGGTTTCTGTTTGATTCGTACACTATTCATCGATTGAGTGGAACGGGTGACTGCGGAAGGGCTGCGTCAAAAAAGCGGGCTGAACTTTGCTGTGCATGTGTGGCCTCACTTCGCATGCCCTACTGTGAAACCGCACCTATAATGTGCTCCTTTGAAGTGCAGGCGATTCCAGCCACAGGCTCTGGCCCCGCACCTGCGACCGTTGCGGCTGGGCTCTTCGCAGGTGGGAGGCAGCAGCCCTTTCATCTTCTCCCCGCTGCAGCCACATCGCCGCCCAGGACGTGCACCACTGCTCTGGGTGCAGGGTGAGGTGGCTGCCGTCGCCTTGCAGCTCTGCAACCCGCTGCCCACAGAGCTGGCCATCCAGCACATGGTACACTCAGTTCATTGTTTGTTTTTTCCATGGCAAACCTCGTTGGTCTTGTAGAGCTACCTGTACGGTTGTTGACACTTGCGATGCACTGTTTGAGCACAAAGAAAGACGACAAAAAAAAACACATACACAACACGAGCACAAACTAACAACTGTTTAATGTTGTGTGCTTTGCGCACACTATCGGTCTCCTTTCTTGCACCCTGTGCATATTTGTCATTTTTTCATCAAATGAACAGTTGTTCACCCTCGTGTTGTGTACTATGTGTGTTTTTTTTGCGCGTTTTTCTTCGTGTTCAAGCAGCGCGCCACAAGTGTCAACTATGCACAACCAACTAGCCCCTATTCTGGCCCTTCTGTACAGTTGCCTAAACCATGTTTTTGAGCACTTAAGCCACACAGAGGTCACGAAATGGGGCTGTCTAGGATGTCTGTGACAGTTTATTTTAAGCCGAGGGCCTTAAATGTCTATTTTTCAAGGTCATCTGAGTTCCCAAACAAAGGATTAAAAAAAAGTGAGCATGCCACTCGCACGTGAGTGCACCAGCTATAGGCGATGCGCAAAGCGCCGACGACGCCATCTGCCGCCACGGCTCGGAAGCGCTGACGGGTACCGGCGAGCAGTGTTCCCGCTAGCGTCTACGCGAGTGCACGGATGGATGTGTTTCCATCATGATTTAACGACGCTGTCCGGCCTCAGCGATGTCGAAAAATAACTGCTGCTTTGTCAGCTGCTCAAACACACACAAAAAATCACTAGGAACGCACTGCTACAGGTTTCCGGTGTTACTTCATGAGCAACGGCGGCGGTGGATTACGGCTGTACGACCTAGAAGGTAAGCAATCGCGCTTTGTTTACGGCACTGTTAGAACGATTACAGTGTTTTTATTTCTCCAATTATGTCGCTATGTCTTCAGCGTTCGCTTCTACGTTTACACTTGGTCGCCTCGCCTGCATTGTAGACGCTACAGTGCACATGAGGTTGTTATTACTAATAAGACACGATGCCTAGGCTCTCTTGAAAAATGAATGGCGCGAAGCGCAATGCCAGAGAATGTGGGCAGGTGACGGCTCCTTTACAAAAGCGCCGTGGAATCACACATGTGCTGCACGAAATCGGCTGCATTCTACCCAGGGGCATTGCCAGAAATTTTTTTCAGGGGGGGTGGAGGTTCAACCATACTTTATGTATGTTCGTGCGTGCATTTGTATGTTGTGTGCGTGTATATATACGCAAGCAAAACTGAAAAATTTCGGGGGGGGGGGGGGGTTGAAGCCCCCCCCCCCCCCTTGGCTACGCCCCTGATTCTACCTAATGATGGCACTGGAATGCGATCACCGGTGCCTGCGTATGGCTCACAAAGGAGGTGGCTGAAGAAGATCCACTGAGAGGATCCCATGGCACGTCGGTAACGTGAAACGCATACGCTGAGTGGCGGCACAAGCGGCGCTTCTGCAGCCTGACCTCGCTCGCCCGCTCCCTAAAAAAAGAAAAAAGAAAGAACATAAGAAACAGCTCAATTCGCTTAAGAAATGTCGAAATAATAAGAGAACGCCTGCTTTCACTTATAGACAACAAAATATATTTTTTTCAGCGAAATTACAAGGGGTCGACTGACATGCACCGACATACTTATCTGAACACACCCAGAAAATACGTAGCCAAGCTGCTATGACAAGCTAGGTGACCACCAGCTCCGCAGTGACTCAGTCCCGTGCCACTAGCGCAAGCTGCCGAGATATTTTTTCACAAGTTTATCGTGCTGGTTTCAAAGTTTTACCAACGCTGACCCTTCGCGTGGCCGCACCCGTGAAATCCATGCGCTTGTGCGACAGCGCTCCCTCAAAATCTACTATATAAACACATGGCACGTAAACGAAGCTACTGTGTCGAGAGAAAAACGTTGGTTCACGCGTCAACGCATGCAGGCATTAGTGGTCGGGACGTTATAAAGAAAGCGGTGCACTTAACGCTGAGCTCCACTTCGTAGGAAAGCTTGCCTGTGGAAAGCTTGTCTGTGGCAAAGACTTGGCGCGTATGGTGACATTGTCATACAACACAGCTGTGACATCGGACACATGTCCACTATTACAAAGTGCGGCTCCTTTGTGCACACTATCACCGCAAAAGTAATTATTTGGGATGCGCACAAGCGGCAAATCGCACGCGCGCACTTCCGTCATGCTTGCAGTGAAAGGAGGCGTCTGCTACGCGACCCGCCAGCGGTTCCAACGGCCGCTGCGGCTTTCAGTGGCGCCCCTATAGGCGCTGCACATCGTGTATATGTGTACTTCGTTCACTTTGTTTTCGTGACGTTCGAGGAAATGAAAAAATAATTTGGGCGATGCTTAGAGCTTTCCAAGAATGTGAAAGCCTGCTTGGGCCTTCTGTTGATGTGCTGCCGAACGTGCTGCTGATGCCATCCGCACTGCAGTGGTAGTGAGGAGGGGGGTGGTGAGGCGTGTGTGATCACTTTTGTACTGGAAGGTACCAGTGAGGCAAGAGTGGCTGATAGGCTCTGCCTTGGAGCCTGCACCACTCTACCTTTTAGAACTTCTTGCTGGGTGGTTGGTGCATGTTCGTGGTGGGAATCGCTGTGCATTCAATTGGACGAACACAGGAAGGAAGGTGAGTGACACTTCTGTTGCTCTGTATAGCGCAGAAAGCAATTTTCTGCGCAGCTTTTGTTTTTGACGTGAGGTATCCTTGACATGTGTTTCCTCCTCGTTTCTTCTCCCCTTCTTTCGTTTTATTTGGGACGTGTGATAAAAAGTGCATATATATGCAGCAACCAAATGAATAAAGACAGTTTATAGTTTGCGCTCTTTCCGTTTACTCTGTCCTTCCTTCCTGTGTTCATCCGATTGAATGCGCAACGATTCCCACCACGACCACTCTACACTTACGTTCCTTTCCCCTTCGGCATCTTCAGACAAAGGTACTGCTGCGGATGGCAGTGCCACTACAGTAGCAAATGAATCGCCTGTCTGAAGTACGCCAGATGTCAGACTTCTGTGGGGATGCAAGATTATCATTGATGCCTAAATCAGTGCACGCTGATTGTATCGTGATGGGAGGGAGGCACAGTGGTGACTGAGACTTGGGCGAGAAAAGGCACTGAGTGTCGCGATTACTTTGCACATGCAAGGTGCTGAATATCTGCGGAAACAGGAACTGGTGTCACACTGGTTGGCAAAGCAATGGGTATTGACCAGAGCTGGGCAGAGATACTTTGAAGTTGTATCGCGATGCACTTAGATACAGGTACAAGATACCACCACAACTTGTTGTAGCAGAATTCTGGTTTCAGCTAGTTGGTACAGGTTCATAACTGAAGATACTTTTGGCACAAATCAAGCGAGGACACATAACACAAAAGAACAGGATGGGCGCTGATTCGGCGCCCGTCCTGTTCTTTTGTATTATGTGTCCTCGTACGATTTGCGCCAGAAGTATCCTCAGTTATCTACCACAATTATTGCATCCGATACGATACTGTCCAATTATATCTTCAAATACTTTCACTACATTTGCAAGTTTATTATAGATATGTGTAATGTAGCAGCAAAGGCCTATGCACAAAAAATGTTTGCTTGAAAACTTTTTAAGTGTGCCCAACTTTGTTTAATTTTAATGAAATGTCTGTTAGTATCTCAAAAGCTTTTTATTGCTTGCTGAAAGGATATTAGTTTCATGACACCTTGACATGACAGCTCCTGTGACACCTTATCTCAAAAGTATCTCAAAAGTTTTCTATTTCTTGCTCAAAGTATATTAGTTTCATGACTTTCATGAGTTTCATGTAAAGATATTACCGTCATTTTTTGTGATGCATTGTGTATACATGGAGGACATAAAACGGTGATGGCTTTTTATATTCTACTTAAGTATATACAGTCGAACTCCGCTACAACGAACTCCGCTTCAACGAAATTTCCGGTACAACGAAAAATTCTCGGTTCCCCGTCAACAGTCCATAGGAGTCAATGCATAAATACGCTCGCCACAACGAACACTTTTTCTGCTGCCGTTCCGCTTCAACGAAGCTTGACGATGCCATTCCGGGCTCAGAAATTTAGTTTACCGTGCAATAAACACAATCTCGGACATTTTGATGCATTTTAGAACATAAAAATACGAATTCAAAGTTTGAATCGCGTGTTGGAGCCACCAGCAACCGCCGCTGTTGACTGAGCACGGGGGCCGCCATTGCATGATAGCGACGGCGATCAGACTGCCCTGCTTTCGCAACTGGCTTGAGTTGCTTCTGAGTCGCAGACAATCCGAAGCCAAAGCTCAGTTGTCGACACTGGGGTGCAATTGCGAAACGATAGCTTTTCCGATGCCTTTCCAATACTTTTCGTGCTTTTCGCGCTTCGCTAGTGGTCAGAGCGACGGTACATCCGCCACACCCGCGTTATCAACGCGAGCAGCCCTGGGGTGCAGTCGCGGAATGGTGCCTTTTCCAATGCCAATGCTTTTCACGCTTGGCCAGTGCGACCGGTGGTCGGAGCAACAATTCGTCCGCATTATCAACGGGATCAGCCAGCCGCGAGTGGTGGATAAGAATAGCATAGAATAAGGCGTAAGTCATCGCTTCGCGATAGCACGCCTGCATGTCGCCGTTGTCGGCGAATAGCTAGTGTTAGCGTATTGGCGCAACTGTGCAGTTCGTGTTGCGCGCCCGTGCCTGTTTGATTCGTTCGCGGAAGCCGTTGTTTCTGCGTGCTTTTCAACGTGGCGTCGCTATGCATATATGAGAATCGCGTCGTAACGCTACTGGGGACGCAAAGGAAGCAGCAGACACTTTTTGAATATTGGAAATAAAAGTTTCACTGTTTTACTAGCTCAGGTCAGCCATATTTTTTTCGATTTCACTACAACGAAATGTTCGCTTCAACGAACATTTTTCCAAGCACCGTCAATTTCATTGTAGCGGGGTTTGACTGTATATCTGCTGGCGTAAAGCGTTCGTTAACGACATATTCGTTAACGTGCAATCTTTTAAACAATTTTTCTTCTACGGAAAGACATATGCAGCCCAGAAACATCTGAGATGTATTGTACAGTTGCACAAAGCATTGCGGAACACTGCCGCTATTCACACTGTTGCCACTTATAGCTGCAATTACCATATAGCTCCGATTTTACTAATCAGTAAGCAGAATTTTTGCTACTGTATACTCCAGGCATACCCAGATTATCATATATATGTCCTCAGCATCACCTTGACATAAGAGTAAACTCAAGCGTAGGGATGGGTGAATATTCTGGTGTTTCGAATATTTGATCGAATAATACAGTATTCGAATTCGCTTCGATACGAATGTAGATTATTCGAAATTTCGGAAGTATTCGAAATGAACGAATATATGTATACATTTGACCTCACACAACCCCCTGTAAAGGTGGTTTCACTGCAGCATCTGTTTGCTGTGATGTGAAACGACCCATCCGGAGGAAATCTGCACTGCCGCGAAGCCACACTTCAAGGTTAAAAGTACATGTTTTTTAAGCGTGTTATATGGGCTTATATATGTGCTAAGTAGAGTCATTTTTAAATTATAACATGTTGTACCCCTTATAACTTGCACTCTACTGCTATTCAAATCTTGATAATATTCACGCTTGCTTCCAATTTATTTCAAACCAAAAAAGTGACATTCACTCATACCTAGTTCCAATCCTTAAAAATATTGCGCAAGCGTCATGACAAAAATGTTCATTTTTCATAATAATATGGGGTACATGCTATTCGAACTATTCGATTCGAAATTATTCAACCAAGTCACTATTCTCATCGGATTCGCTTCGCACCTCAAATTCACTATTCGCCCATCCCTACTCAAGCAGAATATAAATATGTAAACAGTTGTAGATATGATGCAGACAATTAAAAGTTAATAAAGGAGAGAGCTTATTTTGGTAGCACGTTACAAAAGACGTATAGCAGTAAACAGACCAGAAAAAACAGTAGACAGACCTAGGTAATGTATGGGATGTAAAATAACGTCAGCTAAGAAAGGAATTGTGCTAGCCATCAAATTACGATTTTAAAAACTCTGAATAATGATGGCAGGAAAAAAAAAATTCAGGAGCCCTTCCGCTATTGGGGAAATGGGGTCAAGTGAAGCTTGGTGTAGGCATGCCTGACATACTGCTATTCTTTCTTTCTTTCACATTGCACAATGCTTCCTTCCAACTTAAGCGTTTAGTTGTAATCAGTGCTGGACAGTATCGAAGATACGTGTATCTTAGATACTATCTTAAATATAGTGGACTCTCAGTAAACGGAACCTGAAGGGACCAGGAAAATGTGTTCCGTTTAACAGGAGTTCCGTTTACTGAGAGATGAACAGGGGTGCAGAATCCAAGTATGAAACCAGTCGTGTTAGATGCAGTTGTTCCATTTAAGCAGCAGTTCCGTTTACGAGATTTCCGTTTACTGAGAACCTACTGTACTCTTTTGGTATCTTGTATCTGTATCGCGATACGTCTCGCCAAATGAGTATCTGTATCTGTATTTCCGATACATTCAATATTGTATCGTGTATCTTAAGATACAAGATACTCCTATAGGAACACCACCCTACGAAACAATAATCGCTGGCTCAACTCCGCTTCTCAAGCTGGTACTGGTGCCACTAAACTACCTGAATAAAGCTAAGGGCAGTGACATATTTTTATCTTTCTGGAAGAGTCCACCAGTTAGGGCGAGCGATGAGGTGTGCACGTCCGTTTCTGTTAGCAGAAGAACATGACAGCGCTCGCGCAGTCTCGACGGAACAAGCGCACGAACGTCTACGCTTAGTTCACGTGCCTTTCCTTTTGTCCATTTTTTTTCTTTTTACTTGTGCCAGTGCCATGACACTTGCCCTTATCCACTGTCCAGCGCCACGTACCACAACGCGTGCGGCGATTATCGCGCAAATTCTGATGCCACTCTCCTGCGTGGCGATTTGTTACGAAATCTGAAGCATAGGGTCTTTGCGTCTCGTGGCTTTCACAGATCAGCAATTTGAAGGATTTTGTGTATGTAAGTTCGATTTTCTTGCGATTGACTTGTGTGCAAATAAGATCCAAACTATAGCACCTCTAGTACCGATGCTAGATCTGATAGAGCAAGCGTTTACCTAACGGAAGATATCTTCGTGTACCCTATCTTTTTTCTTCCTGTTGTCGATCGAGTGCCGGCGGTCGCATTTTCGATGGAGGCGAAAATACTTGAGGCCCGCGTGCTTCGATTTAGGTGCACGTTAAAGAACTCCAGGTGCCCCAAATTTCCGGAGCCCTCCACTACGGCGTCCCTCATAATCTTATCGTAGTTTTGGGACGTTAAACCCTAAGAATAATTATTATTATCTTCCTGCTACCTTTATTCAAAGAGTTTTTCAAATCATAATTTGATTGTTAGCACAAACTTACTTGTTCTGCTCTTGCATCCCGTACATTACCTGGGGCTCTCAGCTGTTTCTTTCTGGTCTGGTCACAGCAGTATGTCTGTTGTAACGTGCGGCCAAAATAACCTCTTTCTCCTTTATTCTTACTAATTGAACTGTCTACTTTATTTCTGCTACTGTTTACACATTTATATTTCACTTGAGTTTACTGTTCTGTCAAGGGGATTTAAAAAAAAAATGTAATTATGTAGGCGCGCACTGAGTATACAGTACCAAGCGTCCTGCTTACTGCTTAGTAAAACAGTGAAATTGAGTTTTCACTATAATAGTGGAAAGAATTAGGAGCCATATCTTAAAGTCTTTAGGAAGGGAATTCGAGAACCATTGCTATACTAAATGATCCGTTTTTCTCATGAACGTCCCAATGAGCAGTTTCAGTCAATTTTTCGTAGGCACTAAATCTTTTTATTGTCTTACAATAGCAGGTAAGTTGACGATACTTCATGCTTAATTGCCATAGCTGTTAGGGGTGCCGCCTGTATCGTGCTTCAATACTTATTCACCATAAATGTTTGATACAGAACGGCTTTTCTATTTTAATTACGTATATTTGTTTTTCTTTTTGAGGTCTCCCTATTTTTTTTTTTCCTATTACTAATCACCAGGTAATCGGAGCTTAAGTGGCAATAGCGTGAATAGCAGCGGTGTCCTGCCCTGCGCTCTTATTTCTTTATTTTGGTGTGATCGGGTTTAAACAGTAGAAGAAATATTAGCAGCGCTAGGCTCAAGCCGCGCTGCGAGGTTTCGAAATCTTCGCGATTGTTTCAGATTGTTCCGTTAAGATTACGTGCGAATCCCAGCCGCGACGGGCATATTTCGATCGAGGCGAAATGCTAGAGACCGGTGTACTTAGATTTAGGTCCACGTTAAAGAACCCCAGGCGGTCGAAATTTCCGGAGCCCTCCGTTACGGCGTCCATCATAATCATATCGTGGTTTTGTGATGCAAAACCGCAAAAATTATTATTAAAAATATGCGCAGGACGCGAGCACTCTAGTTCATTCGGGAGCTTACGCGAGCACCAGCGGTAACGCTGGAAGGTTCGATCGCTGATGTATAAAAGACCACGCGTTCCGCCGATGATCACAATATCGACGGCCGACGACTTTTATAGGGAACCCAAGCTCAAGTTTGGGCACAACACTCGCGCGGCTGAGCTATGCGTTTCTGGGGGCAGACACTGCCCGCGAAGGCGGTTTGTCGCCGGATTTGCCAGTGGTGGCAGCAAGGACACTTGCGCGCATGCGCTCCTCATTCGGCCCAGAGCACTGCTAGTCAACAATATTTACACTGTGACGCACCGCAGATGCATCCGAGAGCTCTGCGCGTGCGCGGAAGCAGGGGCATCAGTGTTGTGGCCATGGATGCCCCCAGTTACGATAAGAGCAGTGGCGCCGCTCGACGTTGCTTTGGAAGCCTATCAGTGTATAGAGTGCTTTGTTTGTACTTTCTGGTACAAGTTTTCTGGTACAAGAGTTAGTTTTCTGGGCACAAGCTTGCCCAGTGAGCAGTTTGGTCTCTACTAGAGTGACTGCCGCCTTCTCCATCGTCATCACCACGTGACAATGCAATAGGTATTGGGCATTTCTGGGGTGCACATGTTCTCCCGTTGAACAAAAATTGTTGAAAGATTGCATGTTACTGCGTATATTGATAACGAACGCTTTACGCCAGCAGATAAGTAGAATATGAAATACTGCAGTTTTATTATCTCTACGTATACACAATGCGTCAGAAAAAATGTCGCTAGCAGCTTTGTTGCTGCTGTACACCGTTGATTCGGTATTGCGTAAACGATCTTTGACAGACAAGCTAAAACTCCACACCGGTATTTGTGCCGCCGTGCGAAGGCTTCTTATTGAAGTTCTTGTGATTAAATGGCAACCCGCTAGCTGGTCGGCAAGCTGAGCAGCGACTGCCATCAATTACAAAAATGACAAGCAAGAGCCGCTGTCAGTGAAGAGCTGTCTTGTTAAGCAGTCAAAACAAACCCCAATAAGTTCTGTCGGAAATAAACTAATGCACTTTGAGCAAGAAGGACAAAACTTTTGAGATACTAACAGACATTTCATTAAAATGAAACAAAATTGGTCACAATAAAGAAATTTTCAAGCAAACCTTTTTGTGCATAGGCGGTCGCTACTACGTTATGGGGGTCTATAATAACAAATTTATGAATGTATCGAAGTGTCTTAAGATACAACTGGCCAGTATCGTATCGGATACAATTATTGCGGTAGTATCTTGTATCTGTATCTCCAATACTTTTTGCCTGAGTATCTTGTATCGTATCGCGATACAATTCCAAAGTACCTTTGCCCAGCCCTGGTTGTAATATAGGTAGCGGCCATCCCAGGAACGCTGTTTTCGGGCCGAATCGGCATGGCATCTTTCATGTTCTTACCAGCGTTCCTCAGCCTGTAGAACGGTCCAACAGAAGGACCATGGAAATGTGGGTTGGGAATTTCATTTTTCTTGAAGTCTGAATGTACAATTCCTGATGTCGATCTTGCGCCAGCAGATCGCTTTTAGTCCACCAATACAAAATATTTCAATGAAGCGCCGACAGCAAGTGTACTGCTTTCCAATTGTTTTTGCATCCTCCGTAGAATGCATTAGTATGCTTCAGTTCGGTTTACATTGGTCAAGACACTCGCTTTGGAACTGGTGGGATTCAGGTTTCGAGCCCCAGCCCTGGAAAAAAAAAACCTATTTTTTTCATTTAAAATTTCTTTCGTGCACATCAGCTGTGGGTGAGGAGGGTTTTTTGTAGTCTTGTGCAAATAGTAAATTTTAGATACGAAGCAAATAGTGATTTGGTCCAATAATTTCGAATTGAATTCGAATATAGTATATATTACATATTATAAAAAAAAGGAGCATATTTGTCAGGACCCAACTAACCTGCACAGTATTCTTTAAAATTGAAACAGGGCATGTGCAAATGTCATTTTGGTTCAAAGGGAAGTGGTAGCAACTTTGAATATGATATGTGGGGTTTAACGTCCCAAAACCATGATATGATTATGAGGGACACCGTAGTGGAGGGCTCCAGAAATTTCGACCACCTGGGGTTCTTTAACGTGCACCTAAATCTAAGTACACGGGCCTCAAACATTTTCGCCTCCATCGAAAATACAGCCACCGCGGCCGGGATTTGATTCCGCGACCTTCAGGTCAGAAGTCGAGCGCCATAACCTCTAGACCACCGTGGCGGGGTGCAACTTTGAATAGTAGCAGGATTCGACTTTCAATAGAATGCAAGTGTAGCCTGTAAAATATGTTACGTTTTAAACTTTACTATAATTAGAGCATATAAGCCGGTATAACAAGCTTTTAAACTTAACAAGACTATTTGTTGGCCTAGTTGGTACTTGCTTAACATTTTAAACTTAAAAAATGATGAATCGATGGGAATGTAATTTGTTCATTTAACATTGAAGTGGGGCTTCACGGCAGTGCGGATTTTTCTTGGACATGTGTTTTCACGGCATAGCACTCATGCGCTGCAGTGAAACCACCGTTACAGGGAGGTTACATGCGGTTTATGTATGTCTATTCGTTCATTTCGAATACTTCGAAATTTAGAATAACTTAAATTCGTTTTGAAGCGAATTCGAATACTGTAATATTCGTTCGAATATTCGAACTACAAGAATATTTGCACGAGCCTAGTTTTTTGGAACACCAGCTCCATAGGTCAGTCAATACAAGCCTTACCTGAAAAGATACAGTAAGCCAAGATATTATCTTCTGGTAGGTAAATGCTTGTTCTACTACACCTAGCATCGGTACTGGTGGCGCCGTAGTTGTTAGAATCTTATTACCGTATAAGTCAGTCTCATTGCATATAAGTCAAACATAGAGCCACGAGATGCAAAGCAACCCTATTTGTCCACTGTTCAGACTTCTAAACAAAGCACTACGCTAGAGAAACTTCGATGACAACATTAGAGCGACGTTAGAATTTGCTTGACAGATGCCGTACTCACTGGAGTATGCGGCACGGAACAGTGGCTAAGAGCAGCGTGGTGGCACTGACACAACAAAAGAAGAAAAAAAAAATTGAGAAAACAAAAGGTTGGATTCACATAGACGTTCGTGTACTTGTTTTTGTCAGGACGGCGCAAGTGCTACCGCGTGACTCTGCTTCACCAATAGGGACGCGCAGACCTCATCGCCTGCCCTCTATGGTGGACTCTGGCAGAAAGATAAAAGAATGTCACTGTCTTTAGTTTTATTCAGGTTGCTTTGGGGCAACAGTATCGTCTTCAGAAGTGGAGCCAGCCAACATTTATCGTTTCGCATGATAGTGTTGCCATTGCAGTATCTTGTATCTTAAGATACACGATACATTATTTCTTGTATCGGAAATCCAGATACTGATACACGTCTTGAGAGACGTATTGTGATACAGATAGACAATATCCAAAGAGTATGCTAAGATAGTGTATGCTCAGTGCTTACTGAAACTCGTCACACATGGCGCTGGTGATATGGTGATAAAGCCTACATGGGCTTGGTGAGTGCCCATGGTGCTGTATTAAGTATTAGATGATTTCCTCATAGGTGAATTTTCACATCTCTTGAGAGGTCCAGGCCGGGTTTATTGGTCATAAGGGCAGCAGGGCTCTTGCCAAATGCATCGATTTGGCTCAAGCGGGATTGTGCGTGGACTTCTCTCCCTTTTCATGCACATGCCTCTGCCCTTGCATTGTAGCCAGCACCACAGGTGGCAATATGCTGCCTTAATTGCGTTGTTGCTGCACATCGCACTGATCTCTTTTGCGTGCTTGTGAAACAGTGTGAGGAAAGAGTGGTGGCACAAGTGAACCAAGAGCTCATGAGGTGGGGAAAATGATAGGTGTAGTGCTTAGACAGGAAGACCACAGAGTGGATCAGAGAACAAACAGGGGCGGCTGCTCTCTTTGTTTACATCAAGTGGCATAATTGTTGTGAGGACTTGCACTTATATCCCCTATCCCAACAATGGGAACAAATGTGTGCTAGGCTTCTTGAGTCCTAGAGCAATGGAATAGACACTGGCAGACGGGAAATGTAGTTGAGTACAGCAAAATGTTAGGTTGGGTGATGAAATTAACAAAGTCGCTGGCAGAAAACGTAATTGGCTCTGGTAGGTGGTTTACTGGTCAGCTGCCAGCTTGTAAACAAGATCACGTGCTACGTGACGCCGTCTGGCAAAAAGAGTGTTCCACACTCACCGCCTTGGCTACGAGTGGCGCTGGCTCCCAGTATTTCACTTGCAGAAATACCCAACAAAGTGGACGGTCGAATGCCTGCCATTGTAGCTTAATTGGTAGAGCATCAGATGTGGGATTTGAAGGTAGTCGGTTTGGGCCCCACTGACGGCAGAGGTGTTTCTTCGTCCACATTAATTCTTTTCCATTCAGTATGTCATAATTATACACTACAGTTAAGAACTACAAATAATGCTCCTTCGTTTCATTATATTTTAGTGTATGATGCACATAAATGTATGGAATAAGACAGGCTAGTTGTTTTACACATGTGCTAGGCCTAATTATCTTGTGTGTCCTTGCTTGACTTGTTCAGAGACAGTCTGGTTGTGAAACCCTTTCGTGTCGTATGCCCTGGATATTGGTGACATGTGGGATGAAGTTGGCTAGTCACTTTATACTCACATGAAGGCCTAATCACCCTGTGTCCTTTATGGACTATGCCTTTGTTGGACCTGAAGGAAGAGAATTTTGAGGGTTCGTTTCTTTGTTTGACACAGCTGACACTGAAAAACCAGCAGATGGTGAAGCCAGGGACAGTCCTTGGCTTCATTATTTGTTGGACCTGTTCATTTTGGTTTGGACCCATTAGCGACGCTTGCATGATTGATTTCACCACGCAGTCTCTGCTGGCGGATGGTGTACCTTTGGAGAGCTTCCCGGCATCTCTAGAGCTGCCGCCAGAGTCTAGCCCATACCCTGTCAAACTGCTGGGCACGCCCAGGGCCATAGGGCAGCTCCAGCTTCGCGGTGAGTTGAAGGACGTCTCAACGTCTACAGTGAACTCCCGTTAAGACGAACTTGGTTAAGACGAATAACAGAGAACCGTTTGTTTGGTTTCCCATAGACTCAATGCAAAAAAAATTCGCTTAAGACGAACCGCCCAACTGTACTCTTCTGTTAAGACGAACTTTCGCGGTGATCGACAACGCTGGTGATTCTGCGAAACGAACATTGCAGTCTTGGTGGGGCATTCAGGTGACCGGGAAAAAGCAAAAAAGAAAAAGAAAATCGCGACATGGAGGGCGCGGGATAAAGGAAAAAGAACGTTCAACGGATAAAGATGGTATCCCCCTCACCCTCAGCCTGTGGGTGGGGGAGGTGCAGGCTTTGACAAATAAAGTAAGGGGATTTACAACTGGCACCCCCAAGCCATTGCGTCCTTTTGTATTCCCCCTCGGGTCTTCGGTTTCCCATCTGGAGTACAAAGGGGAATAGAAGAACACAAGAGCTTGGGGCTCCTCCGCTGTGGTCAGAGGGACAAACGCAAGGGGAGTGAAGGAAAAAAAAAAAAGAAAAAGCGACAACGGGAACAAAAATTGTCTGTGCATTACAATCGAGTATGAAACCGAAACCAGGTTTGCGGCGCTAGCACTTCTGTCAGAGGATTCAGGTGCATTGTCATCGCCATCACACAATGGCGGCCGAGCACATTTTAAACACAGAACGTTGGTTCGCGTAGGACCTGTGTGTGTTTATCTGTTCCCAGTGAAGTGCAAATTGTGATGAGCCATTTTGATTACTAAAGTGCACGACAAGGGAAGGTCTTTTTCGTGTGCGCGAGGCTTGTGACTGTGAGTAGCGCAATGGGATATCTTCAGCTGCACGTCGATCAAGGAAAGTTACTGCGGGCCGAAAACAAGAAAATATCCGGACCTCGAAGAAAACTTTGCAGACTTTCTCAAGCAACTCAGCGTATCATGACTTTGTCAAGGTGCCAAGGTAGTTGTGTGCACTGACACTACACGCCTGCCCGCTCGCCCTCGTGCTTCTATTTATGTGCGCCGCGGACTCGCCCACTGTGCCATTGACATCACCAGTGTTCTGTGCAGTGGGGTTGAAAGTGCGAGTTGGTGAGTGCGACATGGCAGTGACGAGTGTGTACGTCGAGCCGGTGCACAAATGGGACACGTCTTTCGTGACGCGTTTGGCGCGGCTCCTTCGTGGCGACATCGTTATTTGCGGGGACATAAACTCGCACCACACAGCGTGGGGAAGTGGCCGCACGGACCACACAGGCAGGGCCTTATTGGACTCGGTTGCAGAGACCGGCCTCCTTGTGATAAACATCGGCAGTCCCACCTTCGCCCGTCGCGGTGTGCAGCGCAGTGCCATCGACCTTTCCATCGTCAGTGATCGAGTCAGACACGAGTGGAAGAGATGGGCTGACACATGGGGCTCGGACCACTTTCTCGAACCCCTCGATCGGTGCCACACGCTCACGCGCACGTATAGGTTGTATTCACATGACGTCAACGCGGTGCTGTGAGCAGCGCTAGCAACTATGGTGACGCCGTCCTTAGGGCGGTCCGCCATGGTCCTGGCCACTGTATAGCGTCTGTGCCGTAGTGTCCCACAATGTGTGTTTTGCTTTATCTGAGATTTTACAGGTGCTGCCCTTATAGGACAGGAATTCTTGCTGTTTACTAGCAACTACCACTGAATAACCCTACACGGACGCGGTTGAAGACGCTGCGAAGTGATGGGCGATACGCCTTTAATCAGTTTGAGTGCATATGCGCAAAAGCTTGGATGAGACGGCAAGGGAGCACTACGTGGAAAAATTCAAGTTTTGCGCCAGTGTTGAGCCACTGTTCCTGGGCATGGACGAGTTGCACTTCGACGTCGAGCGTGTGCCGAGGGTGAAAATTTCCCACATCAAGGATTCTTTAGGGTTGCTTTCGTAGTCTCCCGAAGACTTCATGCCTAGTTGGGGTTTGTCTCGTCCAACAAATAGGATGGCTTTCCTGCAAGTGAGTAATACAAGTGTAATTACAGATCTTGTAGTACGCCAGCACCGCCTCTTGAAGTGAGAAGCAATCACCGAGGCAAATCTCAGAGCGAACGTTTTACAGGAGAGACGTCGCAAGCGGAGCGAAAAAATGCAACTGCGCCAGTGCACGCTGACATTATCGTTTACAATAAAAATGCGGCGACGCAAACGTAAACACCCAGCCAACCAGAAATTTAACTGCCCATCTCCAAGCGGCGTGATGACGGGACAACAAACATGGACGCTCTGAAGCATAAAATGCGTCAAGTGTAACATTTGCAACCTAAATTGGTACTCACCAGCAATGAAATGAGCGCTGCACACTTCGTAGTTAGTTCAACGTTTGTTGATGTGAGAGCCAACAATGCGGCGAACCACTCGGTACAACACCTTTCCAACAATTCTTGCGTTGGTTGTAGATGGCTGAACGAAGTCCATAAAAGTTGACGCTCTTTTTTCGCCGTGACCTATTGCTACGTCAATAGACGGCGCAATTTACCATGATTTCAGAAACTGCAACAGAACATGGTCAGCTGCTGCTTCGCGAACTGAGGCAGAGAACATCCACACGCACCGAGAGAGCTTCACAAAGTGGCCAGGATCATGGCTGATGGAAGCGGAAGCAGCTCACGCCCTTCCCATCAGCCCGCGCGCCAGTGGGGGCGTGTCCTCAGTGAATACAACCTATACACCGTGATGGACTGGGGCTGGTTCCGCGAACTTTTGTCTGCTTTTCCGCCCTTGGGCGTTGCCTTCCTCTCTCATGCGTTGCGCTGTGTGGAGGCGGCTTCGCGCGAATGTGTTGTGCCAGTGGGAACACCAGTGCCGGACTTGAAACTGCTCAATCTCCGCGCGATTCGCCGCAGAACGCGCCATCAAGTCCGTCTGCAGCGAACACTGGACGTATTGCAATCGACTTGATGCCGTGTGTCCCCGGCACGTGTAGCGGCGCCGCGACCAATCGTGGGGAAGCCTGCGCGTCACGCTCGATGACCCGAGACGTCCGTCAAGGGCTTAAAGGATTTTTGGGGCCATTCTTGACCCCTCGGGTGCGCGCTTCCCATTTCTTTCCACTGTCGTGAATCGGGGCCTCACGTATGCACAACTGGCTGAGCTTACTCTGTGCCTCAGTGTTCCTGTTTACGCGGACGACATCGCTGTGTTCGCGGCACGCCCCACAGACAGCTGACCACACGTGACGCGTTCATCAGCGGCAAAGGGATGCAGCTCTCCCCGGCGAAAACCACAGCGATGATGGTGCACCGCAGTTCTGTCGCGCGTCACGACACTGAGAAATTCACTCTCAGGAGTACCGCCATCCCCTGGTCGCGTCAAGTGAGGTGGACTCATGAGCCCAGTGTACGAACGCGAGAAGGGTCGCTTCTGCCGCCTGTGCGCTCCTTGCGCGTGGCACCGGATGTTCGCCGGCCCTTGCCCTGCGCCTCTTCAACGGCATGGCCGCTGCACACATCCTGTACGGCCTCCCTCTTGCCTCTCTCACCCGCAACAACTGGGAACAGCTGGATACGGTACACCAAGCTGCCATCCGGCAGTACCACGGACTGCTCCGCATCTCTCCCATCGGGCTGACGCTCGCTGAGGTGCGCGAAATGCCACTCTCGTTGTGTACCGAGTTATGAGTATTGAACCACATCGAGCGCATGCACCGATCACACCATGGCCAGCTGCTCGTCTTTTGACTGCACTCGCTCGCACACTCGAGGATGGGACGCATTGCCGCCACGTTCAGCACCTTGGTTCCGGACACGCCGGACGTGAATGACTACAGTGCCCCACCCTACAAGCATCGCCCTCTGACGATCTGCACATGCATACCCGGAATTAGGAGTGCGCGCTTCGGCAAGAAACTACTGCCATGCTGGATGAGCACCTCGCAGGACGACTGCTCCTATTCACGGACGGGTCAGTGTTGCGCGATGGATCGGCTGCTTCTGCGTTCACAATGTGTTCACAGTGCCTCATGTGTGGGGCGTCATCGACGGTCGCCGAGCTGGCTGCACTTGATCTTGCCGCTGATGCGCTCCTCCAGCTTCGAGTTTCATCGGCTGCTATCCTCACGGACTCTCGTGCTGCACTGCAACTGCTGGCGAGGGATTCCCAAGGTTCACCACTCGCCATACGTATCGGGCGCAGGCTCAAGGTGGCGCAGGACCAGGGCTGTGACGTCGTCCTGCGGTGGATACCGGCACACATCGGAATCCCAGGCAACGAGGCGGCCGACGAGCTCGCCAAGGCAGCGCACGCAGCGGACACGCCCACCACAAACACGGTGAGCTCCTTTGACGTGGCGCGTAACCGGATTGCCCTTTCCGTCACCCCTCGCCACCCAGACCAACGTGTCGCGGCCAGCAAGCCACCACGCCCCCTCCCAAGAACCGGCTTGGGGAGAGAGAAGCACGCCTTCCTCCTCCGCCTTTGCGTCGGCGTGCCCAGGGCCGGCGGTCCGACTGACGGGGGCCGGCGATCCCCTCTGCTCTTATTGCGCCACACCAGAGACATTGGAGCACATTCTCCTGCAGTGCGCGCAATATGTGGAGGACCGCCGTGAGCTCGTCCATGCCTATCGCGAGCAGGGACTTGCCACGAACAGCGCCGACGAGCTCCTATTTCCCAGGGCGCACTCATCCGCTGTTGGGAGAGCCATGAGTGCGCTCATCGTGTTCTTCAGGTCCAGCGCGCTCTTCGAGTGTCTCTGACAGCGGAGCACGCCTTGGGAATACCCTCAATCAACAAGGTTCATTGGACTTAACATCGTGAGTTCGACGGACCTTGATTTTTACAGTGCCGGGGCTATGTGCGCTCGCGCGGTCTGTGGTGCACCTTTTTTATTTTCTTCTTCTTTTTTGGCCCGTTTGCGGCTCTCCTTGGTGCGGCGCTCCCACTTCTCCCAGCCTTCTTGGCTGCCTTTCCTTCTTGGCTGCCTTTCGACAGAGTCACTCTTATTACTTATTTCTTTATTTCCTCCCTATCTTTCATTCCCCATCCGCGTGCCGACTTGTTGAGGTGTCCTCGTCAGGAGACAGTTACGAGTCGGCGCTTTTCTCTTCATTCTTCCTTAAATAACCACTTAGAGATATGTACTGTGCAATTCGACCAAATGCAGTTTGAAATTGCTGGGAAAATCAATGCTTTTTCAGACCTAGTGGTCTCTAAACTTTTGGCGCCGGCTGTACAGTGTGATCACCATAAGGCTGCACAGATACATGTCAGGGCTTTTCGTTGTCTAAGGCAGGGCCATGGTTGCTGGCTCTCACTGGTGGTCCCAGGGTGGGCTGGGAGTAGTTTAACACTTTATAACCTTGTTTGTAAATAGACAGTTGTATGCCGGCCTTTGAATATCTTGATAACTTGTGAACTGACAAAGAACTGCTTTTCCTTTCTTTCAAAAATTTGGCATTCCATGAATTATGAGCCTATTTCAACCAAGTCTTGTTTCATATGGCATTAACCCTTCGTATCCCAGCAGCAACAAATGTTGCCATAACGCATTTTAAAAATAAAAGTAGCGGGGCATGGGCTCGGGGGGAGGCGTGAGAGAGGAAAAGGAGGGAGGAGAATGAAGTGGGATTTGGAGCTAGCCCTCGCACAATAAAGACGTCTACGACCACGGGTCCTCGTTATTTATAACGCATAATGGTGCTGTGAATCTCATCTCTGAGCCTCGAAATATCAATTTCGATTACGCGCCCCACTGAGGTTTCAAAATAGGCCAAATAGATGACACTACCTATAATTTGGAAACTGCAGCAAAAGAAAGTAAAATGGCTTCCTCAACAATGAACTTGAGATGGTATGTACCTCAAGTTGCTTCCATTTTTTCGTAATATATTTGTTAATTATTTCATTTTGATGCTTGGAACATGATAGAGGAATACACAGGGAGTATTGCTATGTAAGTTTTTTGGGATTGAAGTGCACAGAAATGCTTTTTCTTTCTCTTTACTTTGTTGTTGCCATCACGAATGCAGGGTTCCCAATGTTTCCATGTTTGTTGTACTGCGCAATAAAGGGTTCTGAAATGCAGCTTGCAGAATCCAAGTTACAGCTTGCCTAATGAAGTGTGAGAAGTCAAGTGAAGCACCCCTCCATGATCGTTCATTCACCTAAAATGCCCTCTCGAACCGAGCTTCAGATGTCCCCACTTCCGTCAGGTATGATGGTGTAAACCATGTGCCGATCAAAGTGTTGCATAGCAGTGCTTGGAGGTGCAAGCTACCGCAATGCACACAAAGAACATGGCTTCAATGCAAGAAGTGCAAGGTGTACCTATATAACGGAGAAAACGGAGCAGCAAACTGCTCCAAAATGTTCCATACAATGTAACCCTGTATTCCTAGTGCACACATATGTGTACATTCATTATCTTAATAAATATAGTTCACTGAGGGATAGCTACTTCTTTCTGTGTCATTTGGCACTTTCTGATAGAATCAGCCATTAAATTTTTGCTTATTCGCCTGCGAGCATCATGGGATACAAAGGGTTGAAGCCACTAGAACAACACCTCTTTTTGTTATCCATGTTCTGTGTATGCTTAATGTAGTGTCGAAGGTCGACACTAGGTGACTTTAGTTATGTTCAACTGTCATCAAGAGATGGCGCCACCTCTGGCATATATAAATACGACTGTCACCGGAATAAAGGAGTTCTTGTGTGGCATGGGTTGAGTGTGTTCGTTGTCCTCAGTCGCGCCGTGTTGCCGACACTACAATCTGGCGACGAGGTTTTCGATCACACCGCGATGGCTTCCGCCGCGCTTTCGCCGCCGCCCCCCTTTCTTGCCGCCCCGGGCACTCCAGCCATACCATGGACCCGCTGGATACGCCTCTTCGAGAATTTTCTTCTCGCGTCTGGAGCGGCCGACCTGCCTGCGCCCCGCCGTCGAGCCCTGCTGTTGCACTGCCTGGGCCCGGAAGGACAACGTATTTTCGATGCGCTTCCACCGACGCCCACCGCACCCCAGCTACCGACGACTGAGCCGTTGGCCGCCGCTGCTACCTCAACCGGTGAAGTCAAAGACCGTGGCGTGCCCTCCAAGCAAGAAGCAGCAGCGACGAGTCTCCCAGACGTATACGACGCGGCCCGCGAGATTCTGGAACGACATTTCACCGGCGCGCGCAACATTCGCCTAGAACGACATCACTTCCGAGAGCGCCGTCAGCTACATGGTGAGTCCATCCCCGACTTCGCCCTCGCGCTTCGTGAACTGGCAGCCTCTTGCGATTTCGCCGAGCAAGCCAACGATAATATGTGCGATCAGTTCGTTACCGGAGTTGCATCCCCGCAGTTGCGATCACGGTTGCTCTTGGAAGGTGACACGTTGACGTTCGACCGTGCCGTTGAAATTGCGCTACTCAGCGAGCGAGCTTAGCTGCAGTCTGAAGCTTTTTCTAATTCCGTTGAGCGCATCACACGCCAACATCCACGTCAGTATGACGCTTCCGAACAAAACACGCACGATAGTCGCCGGTACAGCAACGAGGCACGCCCCCTTTATCAGAGCCGCCCTAGCTTGCCGCACGCTCGTCAAACGAGCTCACCATCTTCAGATACCAACGCTGCCGATGTTCAGTACAGCAAAAATACGCAGGCTTGTGGTAATTGCGGCACACGTCACTGTGAACCGACGGCATGCCCCGCTCGCGGTAGAACCTGCTTCGCATGCGGCCGCCGTGGCCACTTTATGCGAGTGTGTCGTAGCTCACGCAGAGGACAACGCCCGACTCACATCCAAGAAGTAGTTCCTGAACAAGATGCATCAGATGTCATTAGCCTACTCACTGTTCACGAAGACAAGCGCAAGGGCGTCTACATTGATGTCGTAGTCACGCCAGTCGCCTCGAGCTCAGAACCGCGCGTTGCTAAGTTCTTGGTCGACACGGGATCAGCTGTGTCAATTATACGGGAACAAGAATTTCGAAACATGTTTGAAGGGGTTCAGTTGACCAGCTCTGCCCTTACATTGTTGGACTTCCAACGCCGGAAGATCCCCGTACTGGGCCAGTTTAAAGCAAGCATCTCGTTTAAAAGGGAAACAGCCGTGATAGCCATTCATGTCACCCCCGGAGGAACTTCTCTTCTGGGTCTGGACGCGGTGCAAGCTTTAGGACTGCACATTGTGGGCGCGCAGCTACGCTGCCTGTGCACGGCTGCCGAAGCTTCAGAGACCATGAGTCAGAAAACAGCAACATCTGCGCATACGGGCGGCGCAGTTCCTGCAAGCCCGCCGAAGTTCGATATGCCACCTCTGTTATGGGCTAAGTTTTCACATTTGTTTTCACCGGGCCTTGGCCTGGCCAAAGGCGTCCAGCATCAGGTCAAAATGAAGCCGTCAGTCCCTCCAGTGGTGCAGACGCTGAGACGCCTCCCACTTTCCCTGCGCAAGCCAGTTAGCGACCAGCTTCAGCGGCTCCTCTCCGATGATGTAATTGAAAGGGCTAACGCCTCTGAATGGATCTCTCCTATAGTTGTCGTCCGCAAGAAAGATGACAGCATCCGCCTATGCGTTGACCTCAGAGAGCCCAACAAAGCAATTGTAGTTGATAGCTTTCCCCTGCCTCATACGGAAGAGCTGCTGCACTCTCTTAATGGTGCACGTTACTTCTCAAAGCTCGACTTGGCCTCTGCATATTACCAAGTTACCCTTCATCCGGACAGCAGAGACCTTACGGCTTTCATTACGCACGACGGCCTTTTCCGGTTTAAAAGAGTGTGCTTCGGATTGGCGTCTGCTCCAGCCGCATTTCAGCAACTCATGACTGCAATCCTGCATGGTTGCAAGGGGGTCCTCTGCTACATAGACGATATCATCATCTTCGGCAGGACAGAGTCAGAGCATGTGAGAAACCTGGAGCAAGTTCTGCTGCGCATCTCCGAAGCTGGACTCAAACTCAATGATAAGTGCATCTTTAATGCATCAGAGCTATCATTTCTTGGCCATCATGTCAGTGCAGAAGGAATAGCACCCCTTCAAGCAAAAGTTGACGCAATTGTACATGCTTCCACCCCCACAGATGTAGGCATGCTGCGTTCATTTCTTGGTCTTGTGGAGTATTATGCCAAGTTTATTCCCAACCTTGCCGAAGAGGTAGAACCTATGCGTAGGCTACTTCGCAAGGACGTTCATTTTGAATGGGATCTTGCTGCTGAACAAAGCTTTACAAAGGTAAAGGAACTTCTTGCATCGAGAAGAGTTCTGCGAATGTTCGACCCAGCGCTCCCAGTTATTGTAGCCACAGACGCGTCTGCATATGGCCTGGGTGCAGTACTGCAACAAGTTGACGGTCCATCCATTCGAACCGTTGCATTCGCATCACGAACCTTAACAGAGACAGAACGGAAGTACTCAACAGGAGAACGCGAGGCCCTGGCCTGCCTATGGGCATGCGAGAAATGGCACATTTACCTCTGGGGACGATCATTCACTTTGGTAACAGATCACCAGGCCCTCGTATCCTTGCTGTCAACACAAAGCACAGGACAACGACCACTTCGCATTGCAAGGTGGACTGCTCGGTTGCTGCGTTACAACTTCGTTGTACAGTTCCGGCGTGGAGAACACAACAAAGTAGCAGACGCTTTGTCCCGGCTTCCTGTCCCAGGCACAGAAGACGGCCTTAAGATTGAAGGAGAAATAGTGTCCATCGTAACGTCTTCAGTCCATATCAATGATCTCCGTATTGCCACAGCCGAGGATTGCAAGCTCCAGCAGGTTGCACAATGCGTTCAGGCTACATGGCCAACCAAGAAAACATTGTCACCTGAACTAAGACCTTACTATGATGTGCGAGAGGAACTGTCAGTAGTGGACGGCCTGTTGATGCGCTCAGAACGCGTTGTAGTTCCAGCCAAGCTCACAGCTACATTTGTTCAACTAGCCCATGAATCACACCCGGGAATAGTGAAGACAAAGCAACGTCTTCGCGAAAAGTACTGGCGGCCAGGTCTGGACAAGCAGGTTGAGAGTGCTATCCACAGCTGCGCAACCTGCCAAGCTGCAGACAAGAGTGTTAAGAGCTACCCCACTCCACTGCAGCCAGTAGCTCTTCCCGACCGGCCTTGGAGCAAGATAGCTATTGATGTTGTTGGGCCATTTGAGCGTGCATCAGCTGACTGTCGTTTTGTCATCTCTGTAGTCGATTACTTCTCAAAGTGGCCGGAAATAGCTTTCTGTCGTGAAGCCTCCTCCCGTACAGTGCTTGACTTCCTCTTGTCGATATTTGCACGGGAAGGCTATCCGGTTGAACTCGTCTCGGATCACGGACCACAGTTTACATCTCAAGAATTCGAGTCCTTTCTTCAAGACAGAGGCATCAGGCACAGCTTTTCGGCTGTATATCACCCCCAAGCCAACGGACAGGTCGAAAGGTTTAACCGTGTCCTCAAATCATACATTCAGTTGGCAATACTGGAGCAGCGCCCAATAAAAAATACTGTTACAGAGTACTTGGGAATCTACAGAGCCACTCCTCACAGTACCACTGGACTCTCTCCGGCAGTGCTTCTACATAGCCGGCACATGAGGACATCCTTGGACGTCATTGGCTATCCCACTGCAAACTTCTTCGCAGATCCCGCTCAGGAGATGTCCTCACTTCGGAAGAGGGTGAAAGAGCGCCAGCTTAAAAGCAAGGATTATGTTGACCGACGGAGAGCTGCCCGAGTACCCAAGTTCCAAGTTGGAAAGTACGTGAGGGTCAAGAAGCCAGTCCCTGGTCCGAAAGGCACTCCCACTTTTGGACCTCCTTTGAAAATTCTCAAGCGAATAGGACGCTGGTCCTTCTGCCTGGAAGATGGTCGCACGTGGAATGCCTCTCAATTGACTGCAGTTCCCAAGGAAGCCCTGCCGCACCATGCGCTAATATGGAATGACAAAGGACACTCCCACGACACCGTGCGAAGTCCACCGACGCCTGGCAGACCGACTCTCTCCTCTGAGCTTCACCAGCACCCTGCTCCTAATGATGATGATCGTGATGGTGATAGTGCTCCAGTGGATGGTGATGGTGATAGTGCTCCAGTGGATGGTGATGGTGATAGTGCTCCAGTGAATGGTGATGGTGATTGTGCTCCAGTTGTTGGCACCGAACCGGCTGGTGAGCCACCACCTCCTTGTAGGTCCGCAAGAAACCGAAGACAACCCACGAGATTTCAGGACTATGTATAATGTACCATGATGTGAACATTGACTCTTTTTGTAATTATTTTTGTGTAAATATGTATATATTTAGGGAGGAGTAGATGTAGTGTCGGAAGGTCGACACTAGGTGACTTTAGTTATGTTCAACTGTCATCAAGAGATGGCGCCACCTCTGACATATATAAATACGACTGTCACCGGAATAAAGGAGTTCTTGTGTGGCATGGGTTGAGTGTGTTCGTTGTCCTCAGTCGCGCCGTGTTGCCGACACTACACTTAAGTTATTCAGGATATGTTAGACATCACCCAATGAGGTCAACAAATAGGGAAGCCAAGGAAATTGTAGGGGACATTATATGTAGTTTTTTAACGCACGAAATGCTTTAGCTCCTTTTGTACGTAGCCTTCAAGTAACCTTGAGCCAAAAGCCAGTGCCGTGATTGTGGCATTGTTTCCAGAAAAAAAACGCGAACATCCGGGCACACGGCCAAAAGCTTTTAAAAAATGCGCTCTCTGGTCGCTAACTCTTTGTGCAGGACCTCATTACATGTGCTAGTTACGGCCCAAACAAACTACAAAAAACGTTACTTCAGAGTTCTCAGTATTTCTTCACACTGCCACTGAAACTCTGGCTTCTAGTGTGCTGAAGTTTTATTTGCACTTTCCATTAGCGGCGTTCCAAAGGCAAATACAGGGCACCATGCACTTGCTCTTTTAAACCCCAGTGCTACGCCTGTGCTCTTTTAAATGCTGGTGGCTGTGCACAGCCTGAGCTAATCACGAAGGCAACGATTTTGCTGCACATATTGCCACATCCTTCGAGAGATGGAGCCATGCTGCATGCGACGCACCATGCGACGTGAGCCTAAGACTGTGACTTTTATCATCTCCAACCAATCTGCTTTGCCGGTAGCCATTTCATCCTTACATCTACTCTCAATTACGGGAAAGCCAGCCATTCTTTTTTTTTTATTTAAGTGTAGTGTGGCAACTATGACTGTGACATAACACGAATTGAGATAATGAAAAGATTGTTTGTAGGATTAATAATAATAATAATATCTGGGGTTTAACGTCCCAAAGCCACGGTATGATTATGAGAGACGCCGTAGTGGAGGGCTCCGGAAATTTCGACCACCTGGGGTTCTTTAACGTGCACCTAAATCTAAGTACACGGGCCTCAAACATTTCCGCCTCCAACGAAAATGCAGCCGCCGCGGTCGGGATTTGATCCCGCGACCTTCGGGCCAGCAGACGAGCGCCATAACCACTAGACCACCGTGGCGGGGCTGTTTGTAGGATTGGCTGAAACAAACCCCGTTTTTCCCATTAAACGCTGATTTAGATTTTTATTTCTTCAATAAAGTTGTGAAAAATGAATGTTGGTGGCAACGAGTGTTTGGAAAACTTGTTCACCTGCTTATCTTCAAAAACAGTTGAAAATGTCAGAATGAAGGGGGTTAACCACAGTTGCACTCACTCCTGTGAAAGCAGAACGTTAAGCATAGTGGACAGTTTGCGAGGAGAGTTATCAGCATCACTATCGCTTGTCAGTAGAGCTGTGCGAATAGCAAAATTTTGGGTGCGTAGCGAATTCGAATATTGAAGTTTGCATGTGAATTGAATCGAATACTTCTCGAATATTTCTAGAATATTTTTCGAATACTTTGAAGCTAAATTGCAGAAAAAAAAGTTGGAGAGGATTCCTAAGCATATTCTTATGAGATAGCAACATGAAAGTGTTTCTTTTTGCTAGGTTGAAGCGCAATGTAGAGCCCGAATTGTATTTATAGACATAATTTGGTGCAACCAAAGTGTTGCCAACAACACTTTACACGTGATAGGCAAAGATGCCATTTCCTCAGCCTCTCCTGCTCTTTCAATTTCTGTGGAAGCCCAACTGATGTGGCGGACAAGGGTATGCTCCCTTCAAGTCCGGAGTTCCAAATCTGCCTCGTAGACGTCGACATACAAGGACATCTGAAATTTTGGATACTAAAAAGCCTCGGCTTCCGATTTTAGGGGCGTAGCTCCTCTTAGTCTAACCTTGTCCCATGTCAGGCGTAACCGGCAGTATCTCCCGAACAGTATAATAGATGGCACTGTCTCATAGAAGTACACCTGGAGAAGCACCTGGAGGCACTTGGGATGCCGCCCACATGGACTGGATTGCTCGGACGCCTGTATAGAGATAGCTCTGTTGTGTCCACCCTAAACGGAGCCTACTCGAGTGAGGTGAGGGTGAGCAAGGGATTAAAACGAGGCTGCCCTCTTTCACCCTTACTTTATATGTTGTATACCGCCGGTGTAGAGCACAAAATACTAGCCTCTGGGGTGGGCTTTGTGGTGGAGCGCATAAGCGATGGGCTCAAAGAACAGCAAACCCTGCCGGGACTCGTATTCGCTGACGACATTGTACTGCTGGCAGGAAACAGTGGCGACCTGCAGACCCTCGTTACCAGCTGTGCCGAGGCCATGGCGCCACTGGGACTGCAGTTCAACACGAAGAAATTGGTGGTGGTCAACTTCTCTGGCCCGGGGCTTCCTGGTTTGCTGACACTGCCAGGTGGAGGACTGCTGCCCGAAGCACCTGAGTACCGATACCTCGGGGTGAACTTCTGGGCACAAGTAGATTATACAGCAAACCAGGAGAGGCACCTGAGACAAACATCCCAGAGGGCAGGCCAAGTACTCCGTAGGAGGCGCCTGTGGGGTTTCAACCGCCCCATTATGGTGCGCGAACTATGGAAGGCGGTACACGTGCCGGCGCTGACTTTCGCTAATGCAGTGATTTGCCCCGCTGCGCAGACCCGGGAGTGGCTTGAACGCAGTCAGCGCGCCGTGGGACGACTGGCTCTGGGGTGCCACGGCAACATTGCCGAGGCAGTCCAAGGTGACCTGGGTTGGTCCTGTTTCGAAGCGCGGGAAGCTCGGAGCAAGCTGTCCTACGAACGCAGGTTGCGCCTGATGCAGCCACATCAAATATTTGATTATGTTCACCGAAACGGCATCCGCATCAGATGGTCGAAAAGACTGCAGCACCTCAGCAGGAAATACGGCTTCTATACGAGCCGTGTGCAGGAGGACACCAAGCGTAAGTGGTCCAAAGCAGTTAAGACCCAAGTGCGAATGACGGAGGCTGACACTTGGTGGCGAGACATGGAGGAGAAGAGTACACTGAGGATCTACAGGGAATGCAAACAGGAGATCCGTGTCGAACCTCTATTCGACTACAGTGTAGCCAGCAGCTTCCTCTTCGAAGCACGAGCCGGCGCTCTCAGAACTCTGGCATATCGCCGGCGCTTTGATGACAGCGTGGGAGATGCAGTGTGCCGTGTGTGTGGTGCCGACGAGGAGACAATCGAACACTTGGTCATGAACTGCGAGGGCCTCACAACAGCACCTACAGATGGCACTACCTTACAGCAGGCGCTTGGCTTCTCGCCCAACGACGCTCCTGATGGTGGCGGAGTGGCTACGACCAAGAAGCGACTCAGTGAGTGGTGGACAAAGGTGCGCGCACATTGACATGTCGAAACTCTCCTCGTTGAACATGTGCATGTACAGTGGTGGTTAGATGTGTGTGTAGCCACTTATGTGTATGCGCTATCGTTTTCTTTTTTTCTTTCTTTTTTTAAGTCCTTAGGCCAGGGCATCGGTTGATGCCCGCCCGTTACAAAGGGTGAGGCCATAAATCCAAATCCAACATACAAACTGCAGTTGACTGATGAAATTCTAGATGGCGCTGTACACAATCTGTGTTGGTCCAACAGAAGTGTGTGCAATAGTGCGCTTGTGTGAATCGCTACTAGATGGCGGTGGAAGTGCCGCTGCTCTCCAATCGGCTGCTGCGCGGGCTGTGCCTGGGTTGCGGGGAACGAGTGCCTCTCTCAGTCTCCTGGATCGTCGCCGTACGTGTCGGATCGTTGGTGGGGCATGGACGAAGCGGAGCGGCGGGCGCAGAGGGCCGCAGCGGCTCGTGCTCGTCGCCAGGATCCCGCAGTGCGAGCCAGAGAAGCGGCGGCGAGCGCGGCGCCTGGCAGACCTTGATGGTGCTCGTGCGTGGGAAGCGGCGCCAGCGGTCTCACATTCAAGGAGCCGACGCGCGGTTCGAGTGGGAATTTCTCGCTCATTCTTTTGGCCACAGTTGCGACGTGTGTGATCGACTTTGGTTTGATAATAACCTCAACGCGGTGTTTCACACTCTTTATATGATGTACTGGGCGAATTTCACGGAAGAGTTTGCGGTTTACAGATGATTTCCTCCGGAGCTTCGCCCGACTCATCATCATTCACCCCGTGGATATGCTGTGATTTTTTTCGGACTTTCTGCCCAAATTTCAGGTCCAAAACAGCATATATTGAGCCCCAACCTCTGCCACATCTTTCATCTCCATGTTGGAAGCAGTGTTTTCTTGAGTTAGTACATTTGTGACCGTAGCAGAGCTTGAAAGACAGCTTTGCCACAATACCGGGGTGTGATGAGGTGAAGCATATTGAAAATCTAGGGACCACTTCTAATCAGACATTGTGTCTTGGCTAAGTTCGACTGTAACAGAGCTTGAAAGGCAGCTTTGCCGCAATACGAGAATGTAATGAGGTGAAGCATATTGAAAATCTGAAGGGGTCACTTTCAATCGGGCGTTGACCGTATTTGTCTTTGGGAAGTTCGAATAGTAAAATTCCAGTGTGAATCGAATCAAATAGCAAACATTATTTGAAAAATATTCGAAATTTCGAATATTTGCACACCTCTACTTATCAATGTGGCTGGAGCAAGAATTCCAACTTTTTTAGTGGCTTCTCACATCGAAAAATACTGCTTACAAAATATCCAGGCGCTTGTGGAATTTACCCACTGCAGGTATAACCACTAGAGGGGTAGCTTTTTATTGCGCCTTAAAGAACTGGGTTGAGAAAAATCAGTTGGCAGTTTCTTTAAGGTAGCGTGTGAGGGTTTTTGATATCGGGGGTCTCATCCTGGCAGACTTCAATCCTTTAGATAAATATTAAATGAAACGATGCTCGTACTTGTTCACCTTCTTTCCAATAACCATTCTGATGAGCTAACAAATGTTACAAATTTATTGCTCGACACAAAATGAGCATCATTTGGAAACTTTTCAAATTTTATCAATTCTTCTAATCATATTGCATATGCATTGTGAATAAAGGTGTAGATTTCATGATTTACGCACATGTTTGCCGTGAGTGTTCGTCGTGCCCACCACGTTCCCGACTGCGCACGGGCGTTGCGATGGCGAGCTGCTTTCAGGAATGAAAGCAAAAAGGCAGCAGCGAACGGTGGCTCGGCTCGTTTGGGTTGTCACCTATTGAAAGTGTGCAGTACGCTTAGAACTGTGCTAGGCTATATGCATTACTGAGCAGTTAGCTGAAGATGCTTATCATAATAGCGTTGTCAGCTGTTCAGTGATACTGGCACATTTTTCACCTGCCAACATCACGCCTTCGTGCATTTCAGCTACTTATCCATCGCCGCACTGCTCTTTGATGGTTGCCCCTTCAGATTCTCGGAATGCTTCACCCCATCACGCCTTGGCATTGTGGCAAAGCTGGCTTTTGGAATCCGCTAGCGCTGCAAACGAATCGCCTCGCAAAAGTGCTAGTCGATCCTGTGAGATGGTCGACGCGACAGTGGTGGTGGCTGCAATAATGCGATTTCGAACCTGAAATTCCGGCAGAAAAAAATCGGATGCTGAAGGGTGTTGGCGTCTAAAATTTCAGACGTCCTTATACATTGACTCTATGGGGCTTGTGGTGGTGCAGCAAAAGCATCAGAATTTTTGAGCATGTCTGGAAAATTGGCAGTTGACTGTACATGGTTTCGCTTATGCTGAGGAATGACATTGAAAAATGTGTGTGCAGGCTACAGCACGTGTGTGCTGGGTGTACATAGTGAGTGTGTGCTGGCCCAGACAACAGCCCCAGTGACAGTGGTGCCACCCCTGCCACTTCTTGAGGTCACTGCCAACCTACCCCTGGCACCGGACTTTGCCACCATCGGGGACGCAGCCCATGTGGTCAACAACTATGCGCTCAGCCTGTATGCAGGCGAACAGTGAGTACAGCCTGAGCAGTGGCGCATTTAAGCAAATTATCACTGGTTAAAGGTCTGCGTTCATACTGCCAGCGCAAAATTGAACAAGATTTATACACTGCAGAAAATAGACGGGAAGTTTACTTGGGTGGAGTACTGGGTTTATGCATGCAGGCTTAAGAAGGGATGTTGCTCTCAGAAAACCTTTTATATTCTTAAATTACATTGAGGAAACTGCAAAGTTTATGTACAGAAGACTCTCAGTAAACGGAGGAAAGACGATTAATTTAAGGGCTCGTTTCTTAGTTAGACACAATATTATTGAGAACTAACAGACAATAATGCCAATGAAGTATAGGGCATGTTATTCGTTGTAATTACGATAAAGTGGGAAGAAAGTAAAGTGGACAAAAAGATAACTTGCCGCCGGCAGATACTGAACCTGCGACCTTCGAATAACGCATCCGATGCTCTACCACTGAGCTACGACGGCGGTCATCCTCCCGTCCACTTTATGGGGTACATATGTGCATTTAAACCTGGGAGTGTTAGTCAGCGCCAGTCGCAGCCATGGCGGCGAGTGTGGAACACACTTTTCACACTCGCCACCATGGCTGCGACTGGCGCTGACTAACACTCCCAGGTTTAAATGTACATATACAGTGGAACCCCGATTTTACGACTTTGAGGGGACCATGCAAAACCTTCGTATAATCCGGGCGTCGTATAATCGAAAAACTAAAAATATTGGGAGTGGCAGACAGCTTTGCCCAAAAAGGGGAGGTTCTCCAAGGCTAATAGATTAAAATATTTTTGAAAATGGCAGCTAATGGCAGCATTACTTTGTTAAGTGAGGTGTGAGCGAGTCGTTACTCTTAACTTTAAAATATCGAATCCAACGCGCATCTTTCTCCCGATAAATCGAGCCTGAGAAGTGCCTGCACGTGAAAACGAAACCGAAACCGCGTCGGCAACAGCCTCCCGTCAGAAGAGTCAGACACAGTGTCATCGCCATTACATAATGGCGACGGAGCACGAGTTTGCGTAGGATACTTTTGTGCGCGACTGAGCTGTGCGCATCATTTTTGTTCCCTTGTGTAGTCCCTTGTGTGATGTCCCGCTGTTATTATGAACGTCCATGTCAAGCGAAAGTTATTTTGCACTGTGAAAATAGCTGCGTCGCGTCCTTTTGCGTGCTCAAGGCCTGCGACTGCGAGTGCTGCAAACAAAGGCAGGAGATCAGCTGGATGTCGACCAGGAAAAGTTTCCACGGACCGAAAACGTGAAAATACCCGGATCTCAAAGATGTGCTTTACGGCCAGTTAGAGCTTCTCCGTGTACTAGATAGAGCTTGTCTAGGTAACAACTCTGGATACGCACGCGATCGAGGCGTATCCTGAAGCGATCTTAAAAGTAAGGGAAACTGGATCCCAGAAGCGCATGAACTGCCTGGAGAATAAATTTTCCATTCTAAGAAGGCATACTGTCTCACTCTCTACTTTTCTAATCGACAACCTAGGGGAACTTAAGTTCTTATTTTGCACTCTGGAATATTTTTGTCGGCATCCGATTCGAGTAAAGGTGGTGTTTTCTCTCGGACGGAATCGAAAAGCCGTCGTAAGATGTGGGATCGGCGTAAAATTGCGTCGATAACCAAGGTTTTAAATACATTATTTCTATGGGGGTTTTGCGGGGACCAAACTGATTCGTCGTAAAATGTGGGTTGTCGGAAAACCGGGGGACGTAAAATTGAGGTTCCACTGTATATCCCTTAAAGTGGACGGCGGGATGACCGCCGCCGTAGCTCAGTGGTAGAGCATCGGACGCGTTATTCGAAGGTCGCAGGTTCGGTCCCTGCCGGCGGCAAGTTATCTTTTCGTCCACTTCATTTTCTTCACACTTTATTGTAATTACAACGAATAACATGCCCTATACTTTATTGGCATTATTGTCTGTTAGTTCTCAATAATATTGTGTCTAACTAAGAAACGAGCCCTTAAAGGAGTGGTGACACAAAAATTCGGACACAATTTGACTGTTGAATCACACTAATGGGTGCATATAGGTGCCATCTGTACAATATCAACTACAAATACAGCCTAAAAGGTCTTTTAATTGAGTCTTGAAGTTCGTGAAAGTGCCGGATTGGAAATAGAAGCAAAAGACGATGAGGTCATCGAGCAGATACCACATACGTCACGAGTTCTGGCCGGGTTACCGGAGGCGTGTACGAGACGGACAACGCTGATAGCGACACCTGATGATGCGTAGCCTAACCAGAGACCTACAATATAACATCGCAGCGACTTACCCACTTACTGATTCTGTGTAAAGCATTAGCAGTGAAATAATTAGCAACTCACAGTATTCTCATTGCTTTTTTTCCTGACAAGAACAGCAACGCGACGGAAAAAATAGAAAAAAAATTTTGTAGTTGGGCAAAATGCCACAAGATGTCGCTATGGGCTCCGCAGTTGTGCGCAGTTGCTGCCATTGCTGCAGCCGTCAACAGCTCCGGTAGCCAGGTACCCGCAAACATTAGGAAGTCTACAGACGAACTAAAGCTCTCTGCTGCCGGGATCATAATGTGTAGTGGACATATAACTGCTTCGGCCCTCCGACGTGCATACGTGGGATTGGTATGCCTTGAGAACGCGCCATTGCCCGATGGAAATATGAGTCAGTAAAGCGTACATCGCATCACTTGCATATTTGAAGTTTTAAGGCGCGAATAAGACACGGACGAAGAATAGGAACACACACACGCAGCGCCTTTCCAACATAGATTTATTTCGAAAGAGCACAGAACATATATCGTCCGTGTCCCATTCGCGCCTTAAAACTTCAAATATGTGTAACCAACAAGCCCAGTCTGCCATTCTCACATCACTTGCATGTTACGCATAAACAATGTTACAGAGGGCCAATGTTGTGATTTCACTGCTTCCTTTGTCACTTCTCATCCTGCTACTTTACGAATGATTGGAGCGAAAATGTTTCAGCACGTCTAGTGCTACGGCTACTCCAAGCCTGGCGGAAAACGTTGCCTCAGTTTGACGACGACGACAAGAACAAAATCGCAGCTACCGGCGAGATTCGCAAAGTGAATCGAGCTTTTCTTACTGATTTTTACACTCCTCCCAGCTCTTTCGTCCATCACCGTACTAGATAAGCAACGTAGTTTGACGATTGAGGAAACAAGCAGTCGCAACGCTCAACACCTGCTCAACACAGCAGACGAAACAGCAGTGCTGACAACATGGAAGAAGCTGGCCAGTGAAGTCACTGGCTCTCGCGGCCACCTGATCGAGGTGACCGGCTATGTCAAGGGGCCACCGAGTGCTCTTCAAAATCGAAACTGCCTCCGATCGTAACATACGAGCATATAATTAAACATTTGCCTCGCGCTGGGGCAAATGAGTTTTGTTGCCGCTATGATCGAGTCAGTAGACATTGATTAAGAGCAAAAAACAAAGGTTCACAAATTCTCTGTCACCACTCCTTTAAATTAATCATCTTTCCTTCATTCACAGCGAGGGTCTCGTTCTGGCAGACTTGATGCCTTGAGGTAGTATGCGAGGGATTATTGGTCAGCTGCCAGCTCGTAAAAAGGTCACGTGCTACGTGACTCCAACAGGCAGAAAAAAGAGGGTTCCACACTCACCGCCATCGCTGCGACTGGCGCTAACACTCCCAGGTTTAAATGCACATATATACCCCATAAAGTGGACGGGAGGATGACCGCCGCCGTAGCTCAGTGGTAGAGCATCGGACGCGTTATTCGAAGGTTGCAGATTCGGTCCCTGCCGGCGGCAAGTTATCTTTTCGTCCACTTTACTTTCTTCACACTTTGTCCTAATTGCAACGAATAACATGCCCTATACTTTCAAGTATACTTTCAAGACAAAGATAGGTCCACCTATCGAAACGTCGGCCAGCCTGATCTGAGGCACTTTCTCCTGTTTCAAACCTGTCCCCTATACTTTCTTTGGCATTATTGTCTGTTAGTTCTCAATAATATTGTCTCAGTAAACGGAACTGCTGCTTAAACGGTACAACTGCCTCTAATATAATCGATTTCGTACTTGGATTCTGCTCCCCTGTTCATCTCTCAGTAAACGGAACTCTCGTTAAATGGAACTCATTTTCCTGGTCCCTTCAGGTTCCGAGAGTCTACTGTATATGTGTGTTCTGGTTTGAAATATTCAATTATTTTCAGTGCATGTATGGCTTTTAAGGTATCAAACATTTTGTGTGCCTTTTTCTGAGTAAAATTTTTCTAAGCTGAGAGTTGCAAGTAAATCAGCATATCTCAGTAATATATCTCAACAGATCTCTCGGAACATCAAGTTGCCAACCTGGAACGTAGCTGGAGTGTGCTTTTTGTTGTAGTGCTCTTCCTGGCTGGCCCTTCAAGATGCCTGGGACACATCCAGCTCTGCAGCTAGGGCACGGGGCGCAGAAAGGGGCACTTATTTGGTGCCTGCCGCGTGGTTACGATGGTTCCACAGTGTAGCACAAGAAATCCAGTGGCTACGTTTTGAAACGTGCGCATTGCAAGTGCCACTTTGGGCAACCTCTTGTTCCAGCCTCGATGTGAAGTGCAGTAGCCCACTAGGCATTGTTTAACCATTGCTTCATGGCTTTCCACAGTCTGTCCTTCTGGTCTTCAGTGAACAATGTAGGGGAACGGTCTGGACTGGCCATGGTGCGGGAGGCGTGCAGGTAGATGAAGGCGCGTCAAGTGCCGCAGGGTCGCTCTTGGGATGTTTGATGCCGTAAAACTGGAGCACGGCGTGTCGCAGATCATCGTAAGAGCAAGGGCTCCACGAGAAGTACGTGAGGTGGCGTTTGAGGCCATGCGGAAGATGGTATTCGAGTACCTTGAACATGAGTTCTTGGAGCCAGATGTTGTCGAGCTCCAAGGCCGCCTCGAACTCCTCGAACCATGATTGTAGCCAGGAGGTGCGGAATGGTGGCAGCGGTGGATCGAATTGCGGCTGCCAGGCTTGAGCTGGCTGGAACATGGCTGCGGAGCTGAGTGGCAGTGGTGCAGTGCCGGTCGCTCATCCTTGCGTCCGAGGTCACCAAATGTTGCGACGTGACGGCGTCCGACGTAGACGTGCCGTTGTCACTTGTTTATTGAGAAGACGAAGGCGTACAGCCGAGGAAGGAAGCGAGAGGCCGAAGCCATGCAGCGGGCGTGGCGTCCAGCCAGCCAAAAAAAAACACACGAACGTCCTAACTGCCTCGCGCCACGAGCCACCGGCTCTCGTCATCTTTTACTCCGGCCGGCTGGCTGCCACTGGCGCGGCGCTACAAATGTATATTAGTCCGCATGTAAACCCCCGGACGGGATCAGGGCATCGACGAAGCCTATATAAACATAATGGAAGAAATCTACAGCGCATCCACAGCCACTATAGTCCTTCATAAAGAAAGCGACAGAATCCCAATAAAGAAGGGCGTACGACAGGGAGACACGATCTCTCCAATGCTATTCACCGCGTGTTTACAGGAGGTTTTCAGGGCCCTAGATTGGGAAGAATTAGGGATAAGAGTTAATGGAGAGTATCTCAGTAACCTGCGCTTCGCTGATGACATTGCATTGATGAGTAACGCGGGAGACGAATTACAGCTCATGATTACTGAACTGGATACGGAAAGTAGAAGAGTAGGTCTGAAAATTAATATGCATAAAACTAAAGTAATGTGGAACAATCTTGGCAGAGAACAGCGCTTCGCGATAGGTGGCGAGACGCTGGAAGTTGTAAAGGAGTACGTCTACTTAGGACAGGTAGTAACCGCGGAGCCGAACCATGAGAGTGAAATAACTAGAAGAATAAGGATGGGATGGGGCTCATTCGGCAAGCACTATCAAATCATGAATGGTAGTCTACCACTATCTCTCAAGAGGAAGGTATATAACAGCTGCATCTTACCGGTACTTACGTACGGAGCAGAAACGTGGAGACTTACAAAGAGGGTTCAACTTAAATTGAGGACGACGCAGCGAGCGATGGAAAGGAAAATGATAGGTGTAACCTTAAGAGACAGGAAGAGAGCAGAGTGGGTCAGGGAACAAACGGGGGTTAAGGATATCATAGTTGAAATCAAGAAGAAGAAATGGATATGGGCCGGGCACGTAGCACGTCGGCAGGATAACCGGTGGTCATTAAGGGTAACTGACTGGATTCCAAGAGAGGGCAAACGCGTAAGGGGAAGACAGAAAATTAGGTGGGTAGATGAGATTAAGAAGTTTGTAGGTATAACGTGGCAACAGAAAGCACAGGACCGGGTTGATTGGCGGAACATGGGAGAGGCCTTTGCCCTGCAGTGGGCGTAGACAGGCTGATGATGATGATGATGAAACCCCCTGTAAAGGTGGTTTTACTGCAGTGGATGGGTGCTGTGCCGTGAATACACCTTTCCAAAAAAAAATTGCACTGTTGCGAAGCCCCACTTCAAGGTTAAATTAACATATTACCCTCACATCGATTCATCATTTTTTAAGTTTAAAAGCTCATTATGCCGGCCTATACCCTCTTAAGTATAGTAAAGTTTAAAACCTAATGTATTTTACAGGCTATCACTTGCATTCTACTGAAAGTCAAAAAATATTGTGCAGGTTAGTTGGGTCATGACAAATGTGCTCAGTTTTCATTACAATATGTGACATATACTATTCGAATGTGATTTGAAATTATTTGACCAAATCACTTTGTTTTGAACCTAATTGGCACAGGCCTCGTCCTTAGTCTCTTCGTGTCACCAGTGGTTGCCTCCTGCATGCGATTCTTTGCTGCCTGGCATCGGCCCCGTACTCTCACAACCTATGTTTGCATTTTCAGCAATTTGTCATTATTTGAATGCTGTGCGGTCATACGATATTAACCCGATAGCGTTAAAAGAGTTAATTTTGTAGAAATTCCGGCGTCGGTGGTTGTGAGTGAAAAA